>NC_134353.1:901615829-901913329 GCF_048569485.1 Anomaloglossus baeobatrachus | reverse complement strand
AGTGGCGCATCCATTAGACGTGCCAATCCTGGCGCTTTGCCCCAGCTCATCCCGCGCCCTGGTGCGTTGGCAAACGGGGTAATATATGGGGTTGATGCCAGATGTGTAATGTCACCTGGCATCAAGCCCTGGGGTTGGTGAGGTCAGGCGTCTATCAGATACCAGACATCACCAACCCAGTCAGTAATAATTAAAAAATAGACAACAAAAAAAGTTTTATTTGAAAAAACACTCCCCAAAACATTCCCTCTTTAACCAATTTATTGAAAAGAGCACAATCAATTCCACGTCCGGCGTAATCCAATAAGGGGGGGGGGGGGGGCACGGCGATCCATACCATAGTCGCTGTCCCAGTCAATGAAGAACAGAATGTTCCCCATTGGCTGGGAGAGCAATGCAGTGACCTGAGCTAACATCAATAGGTCAGCTCAGGTCACTGCAGGGGATGACGAGCGCTGCCATCAGGAGCATAGATGAGATCATTACCTTCTGTGATCATCTCCTGTACTGCTGACGTCAGCGCTGTCACTGACTTATCGCGAGAGCCCGTGACGTCACCGCTAGTGACAGTCTCGGGCCGCTCGCGAGACGGGCATAGACAGCAGTGACAGCGCTGACGTCAGGAGGCAGGAGATCGTCACAGCAGGTAATGATCTCACCTCCTGACAGCAGCGATCGTCATCCCCGCGGCTCCCAGCACTGCAGGATGTCAGTGTCTGCCTGCGCTGCCGCGTGACAGGCTGCTGACACTGCGGGCAGACACTGACACTGCAGTGCAGGCAGCCGCGAGGCCGGAGCAGGACACACACTGCACGGGCACCTGGAGGTCGCACGGAAGCGCTTCTGTGCGGCGTCCAGGGAGTGCGACGTGTGTTTCCTCTGCTCCTCTTCCTGGCATAATGACATCGCTTCCTGCAAAACCGCAGGCAGCGATGGGCATTACCGCAGGTAAATCGCGGCTATTCCGGTGGTATACCGCACTTCATTGTTACCTGCGGAATACCCCCGGTACCTGCGGAAATTAATGGACATGCACATTTTCTCAAGAAAGTTTCTCGAGAAAATTTTCTCAAGAAATTTTCTTGAGAAAAATCCGCACAGTGCGCACAGCTATTTTTTTTTCTCATTGAATTTCATGGGAAATGTCTGCACAAAGATTGCAGACATTTCTCAAGAAATTTCCGGGGCAAATCCGCGGGTAAATCCGCGGGAAAAACGGTCTAGTGCGCACATAGCCATAATGACTCCCCATTTTATGGGAAGATTTTCTACAAGATTTTGGGAATTTTTGCCCCTCATTGAGAAGATCATTTGTGAGGCAACCCTGATGTTGGGAGAGGCCGGGCTCACAATTTCCATTGTAGGTGTTGGACGGGACTGAGGTCCGAATGCGGCATCATCTCCCCCCTCCTCTGTATGGACTTTGTGCTCTGGGCACAGTCACAGGGGATGGAAAAGGGCCTTCCCCAAACTGTTCCCAGAAACTGGAAGCTACAATTGTCCACAATGTCTTTTGATGAAGTTAAAATTTCTATTCACTGGAACTAAGGATCTGAGGCCGCCCCCTGATAACGGCCCAGAGTATTATCCCTCTCCATCAAACTGTACAGCGGGCACAGTGCAGTCAGGGAGTAATGTTGTCCTGACATTCACCAAACTCAGACTTGTCCATCAGAGGCAGGTAGAGTAGTGTGATCCATCACTGCACAGAACACATCTACTCCAGAGTCCAGTAGTGGTGGCTTTACACCGCTCCATCTGATGCTCAGCATTGTGCCTGGTGATGTACGGCTCAGCATTGTGCCTGGTGATGTACGGCTCAGCATTGTGCCTGGTGATGTACGGCTCAGCATTGTGCCTGGTGATGTACGGCTCAGCATTGTGCCTGGTGATGTACGGCTCGGCATTGTGCCTGGTGATGTACGGCTCAGCATTGTGCCTGGTGATGTACGGCTCAGCATTGTGCCTGGTGATGTGCAGCTCAGCATTGTGCCTGGTGATGTACGGCTCAGCATTGTGCCTGGTGATGTGCAGCTCAGCATTGTGCCTGGTGATGTACGGCTCAGCATTGTGCCTGGTGATGTACGGCTCGGCATTGTGCCTGGTGATGTACGGCTCAGCATTGTGCCTGGTGATGTACGGCTCAACATTGTGCCTGGTGATGTACAGCTCGGCATTGTGCTTGGTGATGTACGGCTCGGCATTGTGCTTGGTGATGTACGGCTCTGCATTGTGCTTGGTGATGTATGGCTCGGCATTGTGCCTGGTGATGTACGGCTCAGCATTGTGCCTGGTGATGTACGGCTCGGCATTGTGCTTGGTGGTGTATAGCTCATCATTGCGCTTGGTGATGTACGGCTTGGCATTGTGCTTGGTGGTGTATAGCTTATCATTGCACTTGGTGATGTACGGATCGGCATTGTGCTTGGTATCATGTAATCGTTTAACTTCACTGGAAGATCGCTGGTAGTGCAACAAATGAGTATTGGTCAGTAAAATCATGCTAGATGCATTGTGTTTGGTATCTATGTAAATGTAAAATCGAGATATAAAATATGATAATATCTGTCACCTGTGTGGCCCAGGGGCACAGATATGTGAAAAGCTAGAATTAAAGAACTTTGTGACAATTTCGGCACAGCCCACAAGACTGCAAAATGAGGTCACAGAGAGGGGGGTTAGCTAAGGGCATAAGAGAGACTAGCTCCTTGATGGGGGGGTCAGTACTGGAAGGCATCAGTAAGTGGTGATGCTGGCTGTTTTTCTACCATCTTCTCTTGGAGACCTTCCCTCCCTAAATTCAGACGTCACATCTATGGAACGAGTTTAGTAAGTTTCATGTTTATACCTTTTATTTTTATGTAACGGTCTATACTGTATTTGTATTGTTCCCTTTTGTAAATTCTTGTATATTTTTTAAACACTGTCTATTTAACACTGTCTATTTTCGGATTAAATATATAAAATTTAATAGTTTCCTTCCTCATGCTTTATATACGAATCCAAAAACCCGAAGGGCCTTATGCTATCTGAAATGGGTCCCCAGCTATCCCGGAAAGGTTGGGTGGTGGCAGCGTAATTATTATTGCATAGAATTATTGGAGTGCTATCATTAAGGGTACCGAGGTATACATATATTCCATTAGCGGGAATCGGTGATATATACATTTACCCTTGCTGTGAGACCTTCAATATTTGGCATTATTAGGTCAGCAGCCTCATTCTGTTCCTTGTCCTGCAGTACCAAAAGTGGCCTGCCGGCAAGAGGGGCGCTAGAGAGTAGTCGTGGTTGTGATAAATTAGCGAACAGCTGCGGGATATCTGAGTGACTTCCCCGGCTGTTCATGACACTTGGTGATGTACGGCTCAACATTGTGCCTGGTGATGTATGGCTTGGCATTGTGCTTGGTGGTGTATTGCTCGGCATTGTGCTTGGTGATGTACGGCTCAGCATTGTGCTTGGTGATGTACGGCTCAGCATTGTGCTTGGTGATGTACGGGTCTGCATTGTGCTTGATGATGTACGGCTCGGCATTGTACTTGGTGATGTACGGCTCAACATTGTGCCTGGCGATGTATGGCTCGGCATTGTGCTTGGTGGTGTATGGTTCGGCATTGTGCTTGGTGATGTACGGCTCAGCATTGTGCTTGGTAATGTACGGCTCGGCATTGTGCCTGGTGATGTACGGCTCGGCATTGTGCCTGGTGATGTACGGCTGCAGCTGCTTGGCCATGAAGCTCCCGGTGGTCACAGTGTTTGTGCTAATATTACCAGAGGAGGTCTGGACTCTGCAGTTATGGAGTCAGCAGAGCGATGGGGACTTTCCTGCCCTCTGCTCCTCAGCACTCGACCCCCCGCTCTAACGTCATGGAGTCTCCACTTTGTGGCTGAGTTGCTACCATTCCTTCCACTTCTCAATAATATCACTCACAGGTGATGGGGGAAGATTCGGAAGGAAGAAATATCATGAACTGGGACCAGTTACATTAGTATTACAGGACTGCGCTGGTATCAGTGAGCTCTGCACCACCAGCAATTATCTCATATGTTAGTAATGGTAGACGACATGGTGGGGGCTGGGGGTTATACACTGGGGGTGAGGGGCCAGATGTTATACACTGGGGGTGAGGGGCTGGATGTTATACACTGGGGGTGAGGGGTCGGATGTTATACACCGGGGGTGAGGGGTCGGATGTTATACACCGGGGGTGAGGGGTCGGATGTTATACACCGGGGGCGAGGGGCCGGATGTTATATACTGGGGGCGAGGGGCTGGATGTTATACACCGGGGGTGAGAGGCCGGATGTTATACACTGGGGGCGAGGGGCCGGATGTTATACACCGGGGCGAGGGGCTGGATGTTTTACACTGGGGGAGAGGAGCTGGATGTTATACACCGGGGGTGAGGGGTCAGATGTTATACACTGGGGGCGAGGGGTCGGATGTTATACACCGGGGGTGAGGGGTTGGATGTTATACACTGGGGGCGAGGGGTCGGATGTTATACACCGGGGGTGAGGGGTCGGATGTTATACACTGGGGGCGAGGGGTCGGATGTTATACACCGGGGGTGAGGGGTCGGATGTTATACACTGGGGGCGAGGGGTCGGATGTTATACACCGGGAGTGAGGGGTCGGATGTTATACACCGGGGGCGAGGGGCCGGATGTTATACACTGGGGGCGAGGGGCCGGATGTTATACACCGGGGGTGAGAGGCCGGATGTTATACACTGGGGGCGAGGGGCCGGATGTTATACACCGGGGCGAGGGGCTGGATGTTTTACACCGGGGGTGAGGGGTCGGATGTTATACACTGGGGGCGAGGGGTCGGATGTTATACACCGGGGGTGAGGGGTCGGATGTTATACACTGGGGGCGAGGGGTCGGATGTTATACACCGGGGGCGAGGGGTTGGATGTTATAAACCGGGAGCGAGGGGCCGGATGTTATAAACCGGGGTTGAGGGGCCGGATGTTATACACCGGGGGTGATGAGGCAGATACCCTTTTTCAATGATAAAGACACGTGTCCCATTCTTTTCTCTATTAATATCTACTTTATTTGGAAAATTTACCTCAGAACCATTTCGATACGAGAATATCAGATATTCCGGATTTTGGTGCCGTCACACAATATGAGTATATAATACACACCATGAATACGCGGTACACCGCTAACATAAGATCTGGTGGCGCCATGCTTTTTCTTTCTTAGACGTTTAGCTCTATGTGAAATGAACGACCATTAAACTCTTTGTCACAGACTTGCGTCAGGTTGTCGGGTTCTCGGGTGCGGGATTAATAGGACCTGGCTTATATCTTAGCCATTGCAGACCATTGCGTAGTCTCTAATAAGAGTAATGCGAGGTGTGGATTTATTGGTGGAGCCGCTGTCAGGGACCGGTCAGTCACTGTTATACCGTCTCAAACTGGACGTGTGAAATATTTGGCTAGCCCGTCTAGTAATGCACAGCTGGTTCCAAGGCTCCCGCCAGCAAACAGGCCCAGGAAAGTGCTGTGTCTTAAGGAACGGGAAGGGTCTATTTACCGCTGTCACCAACAGCAAGACTGGTTCACGGCCAGTGCTGAGCCAGGTTCATCAAAGGAAAATACCCCGTGGCCTTTCAATCCTAAGAATTTTTTCCCCTCATAAAAAAATATATATAATACTGAATATGTAACACGGTATAAAATTAGCCCACGGAGCTCCACAAATACTTGGAGTGGGGTTCATGAGCTGATGATGGGCCCCATCTTCAGAGAATTGAAAGAGACTAGATATTTCCAGTAATAGCGCCACTTCTGCATGTGGTCATGTCTGGTATTGCAGCTCAGTACCAGTCACTTGAAAATCAGACTGGACCTGTGAGGGTAAGTACAGGTGGGAGGGATAATTTGCACCTCTGTATCGAAATCTGTGATAAACTCATCTCCGCTATTGTTTGATCAACTCTACAAACCCAATTCTGTAATACTTGGGTCAACTCTGCTGTACCAGTGCGTTGAACTCTGTGACAAACTCAACTCTGCTGTACCAGTGCCAGCGTTGGACTCTGCGACAAACTCAGCTTTACTATTGCTGGGTCAATTCTGCTGTACCGCTGCGAGGTCTGCACTGGACTCTTTCTATCACAGTCATAGCTGCATTGGACTCTGTGACAAACTCAGCTCTGCGTTCACTGAGTTAAATCTTTTCTACCACATCCAGGGTCGGACATGGGGTCTGGAGCCCACATGAGGAAGGAACTGACTCTAGGGGCCCACACTACAGCTATATAGAAATATCTGTTAGCCATTAACCCTCTTAGAGTGGAGCCTCGACAATAAAATACAGGTGACTCCTGCACATCTACTGTGCCTACACCACAACAGTGATGTGCAATAATGGTAGTTTGCATTACAGGGGTTCTTTGGTGAAAACAAGTAGTTATGTCCCCTAACTGGTTCCAACAGTAATTATTTCCCCCACTTGCTACCATAAACTAATAATGTGTGTTCCTCATTCTGGCCCCTAGCCACCATCCTGTAATAATGTCCCCATCCTGGCCCCTTCCTTTAATAATATCCTCCATCTTGGCCCCTTCCTGTAATAATATCCTCCATCCTGGGCCCCTTCCTGTAATAATGTCCTCCATCCTGGGCCCTTAATGTAATAAAGTCCCCATTCTTGGCCTATACTGTAATAATGTCCTCCATCCTGGGTCCTTTCCTGTAATAATGTCCTCTATTCTGGCCGCTTCCTGTAATAATGTCCCCATCCTGGCCCCTTCCTGTAATAATATCCTCCATCTTGGCCCCTTCCTGTAATAATATCCTCCATCCTGGGCCCCTACTGTAATAATGTCCCCATTCTTGGCCTATACTGTAATAATGTCCTCCATCCTGGGCCCCTTCATGTAATAATATCCTCTGTCCTGGTCTCTTTTTGTAATAATGTCCTCCATCCTTAGCCTCTACTGTAATAATGTCTCCATCCTAGGCCTCTACTGTAATGTCATCTATCCTGGGCCCCTTCCTGTAATAATGTCCTCAATCCTGGGCCCCTACTGTAATAATGTCCCCATTCTAGGCCTCTACTGTAATAATGTCCTCCATCCTGGGCCCCTTCCTGTAATAATGTCCTTCATCCTGGGCCCCTTCCTGTAATAATGTTAATAACCCCCACACTGGTCTTTTTATTTATTGGGGGGCACATGTTCAGTTGAAACCAGCACTGTTACTGGCGGTCCCCCTCTGGATCCTGCTTCTCGGCCCACCAGAGAATTCTCCAATATCCTGCCAGTTCAGTCCGACAGTAGTTTAGATTAAAGAGGTTCTTTGATGAAAGCAAGCAATAATGTCCCCTAACTGGTTCCAACAGTAATTATTTCCCCCACCTGTCACCATAAACTAATAATGTGTTTTTCTCATTATTATACCCATCCTGTAATAATGTCCACGATCCTCTAAAAATGTCCTCTGTCCTGGGCCCCTTTATCTAATAATGTCCCTCATCCTCTAATAATGTCCACCATCCGGCCCCCTTTATTTATTAATGTCTCCCATCTTGCGCCCTTTATTTAATAATGTCCCCCATCCTGGCCCACACTGCATCTAATCACGCAAATTCTAGCCCAAGTGTGCACCATTTATACACTGCAAGCGTCTTGCCCAGAGAAAAACAGTGAATTAAAAAAAATTGCAGGGCATCATCAATTCAATACGAATCGACACCTTGCATACAGAAATGCTATGATATGAAACCCATGACCCCCCCCCAAAACATTGAATGCTGGTCACGCATATGGCACTCATTTAACTTTGATGCTCAAAGTGTCCCCGTCAGCTGCAATGCACATCTGGCCTCTGGGCAGCATACTGTATCTTGCTGCACGTTGTGCAATATGGTAGGTGACACGTTTGCACAAGCATCTGTGATACGTCGTCGTAGGTCCTGCAATGTTGGTGGAGGGGTCGCATACACCTGCTGTTTGATGTTACCTCACAGAAAGAAGTCCAATGGGGTCAGGTCAGGTGAGCGGAGGCCACTCCACACAGCCACCATACCCAATGACTTGTAGGAAGGTCTCCATGAGGTATCGCTTCACATCCGCAGCCTTGTGAGTTTTACACGTTCTAATAGTAGCATTTCTGTATGCAAGGTGTCGATTCGTATTGAATTGATGATGCCCTACAACTTTGTAATTCACTTTTTTTGTCTATCTCGTTCCATTTTCGAGATAAAAATGCTAACTCCGTTGTTTTCACCAGGTGGCGCTATAGGTGGTTTCATTGCGTAGCGCATGGCTACTTTACTATACCTAGACACCACTTCTATACCTATAGCTGCCGTGTTCTCAAGTTAATGGCGGTGGACAGGATATGGGTGGACACACTGTATACCCTCATTTCCCTTTATTCTGTACTTATGATAGTTCGAATACCCTTAACAAGTCTTCAGTGCAAGCAGTTGGCTTGTATTCATCTGGAGAAACCTTGTTGTTGTTTTCAGTTCCTCTCCCTGAGTCATGTGGAGATAACTTATTTGTTTACTTTCCCTGTTTGTGATCCCTGTGGGTTCTTTAGTGCTTAGTAGGATTGACCAAGTGCTCATCCCATCCACTCTCTACTTAGGGCATATTTCATGGTCAGGTATCCAGCTCGGCACATAGGTGCAGAACCTATCTAGGGGGGTGAGGGAACCCAGGGACCAACGGTAGGCTTGGTCAGGGGTCACCGTCTCCTCCTTCCCTAGACACAGGGTTTCCCTTCCGCCGTTCGCTTGATACTTCTGTACCTAGCGTGAAAAAATCCTCTAAATTGGTCTTCGATGTTGGAGGAGAGCAGTGCTGAGCTTCTGCCCCTTCGTTTTAGTGATGGGTGAAGGTTTCAGTATCTGGATCCCCAAAGATTAGAACTTCAAAAGTTTTTTAAAGATTCAAAAGTTTTCTAAAAGTGAACAAACACTCAACACTTGCTCAAGGACGATGATGCTTTTTTCACTTTAGTCCAACTGCTCTTTCAATTATCCTCCATTGACCATATTGTGGAGTCCCCCTTTAAATTCAGGTGAAATATTAGCGATAGTAATTATACCTCCTGTTCCTTTGATGAGATTATTGTCAGATTTATAGCTTCAGATCCCTCAGCTTCTCTCCAGTCTTCTCAGCGTAAATCAATGTACCAGATAAGATGAACCCATTAAAAGTATGTTCACAATTCTTTCGACATGATGTCAGGCTCACTTTGCTCCAGGTCCAAAGGATATTGTTGACCATTTTCTGCCGATTGGTGCGGAGCAGACGGAGGGAGATCATGGACTCCAAGCAGCCGACAGTGCAAACAAGGCGTATTGTCACCATCAAAGTCACAGACAAAGGGAATCTCTACCTCAAACACAGAGGAGCCAAGAGGGCAATGATAGCATTCATCTCAGAGTCCTCCTAACCCCATCTGATCAATAAGACAAGACAGGTGGAGGTTTAAAGAGTCGGGAGTCAACCTCACTTATGTCCCTATATTACTTGCAACTTATTTCCATTAAAAACGAAAAAACATTGGATTTATTTCAGTATAAGCCGTCTAATGTCTGTAGAGCACATGTATTGTCTATGGAGGCCATCTAATGTCTGTAAAAGCACACATATTGTCTATGGAGGCCATCTAATATCTGTAAAGCCTATGTAATGTCTATGGAAACCTTCTAATGTTTGTAAAGGCCATGTATTGTCTATGGAGGCCGTATAATATCTATAAAGGCCATGTATTGTCTATGGAGGCCGTATAATATCTATAAAGGCCATGTATTGTCTATGGAGGCCGTATAATATCTATAAAGGCCATGTATTGTCTATCGAGGCCATCTAATGTCTGTAAAAGCACACATATTGTCTATGGAGGCTTTCTAATGTCTGTAAAGACCATGTATTGTCTATGGAGGCCGTTTAATGTCTGTAAAACCCATGTATTGTCTATGGAGGCCATCTAATGTCTGTAGAGCATATGTATTGTCTATGGAGGCCGTCTAATGTCTGTAGAGTACATGAATTGTCTATGGAGGCTGTCTAATAGCACATGTATTGTCTATAGAGACCGTCTAATGTCTGTAAAGCCCATGTATTGTCTATGGAGGCCATATAATATCTGTAAAGGCCATGTATTGACTATGGAGGCCGTCTATTGTCTGTAAAGGTCATGTATGGTCTATGGAAGCCATCTAATGTCTGTAAAGGCCATGTATTGTCTATGGAAGCCATCTAACATCTGTAAAGCCCATGTATTGTCTATGGAGGCAGTATAATATCTGTAAAGACCATGTATTGTCTATGGAAAATATCTAATGACTTTGGAGGATGTTTTTGTCTATGGAGGTTTTGAGAGATACATTTATATCTGTGGTGGGTGTTTGATATCTACTGACTATGAATGCAGTCTAATTTTGAAGGAGGCTGTGTCATGTCTGTAGAGGCTATGTAATGTGTATGAAAGCTGTCTAATATCTACAAATGCTCTCTAATGTCTCTGGAGGCAGCCAGATAGGTCGGATTTTTACCCACCCAATTTTTTTGCTTCGCCTTTTATCTTCCCTCCATTAAAAAAAGGTGCATTTGGCTGAACAGAACTCACAGGGAAAGGACGCAGCTTAAGCATTAAAAAAATAAGGTTTCTAAAGACTCTTTTCCATGACAATAGACTGGTAGTTGGGTGGGTGAACAAGCATTTGGCTATACTGGCCCCACAATCCATACCAGGCACCGCACCCACCATGTACCATCTATTATACAGACGTCGTCTTCTTCTTTTTGGCCCCCTCAGGCATCTGTATCTGTGTGACTTCTACCTCTGATTCCTGAATAGTTATACCCCCGCACAGGGTCCTACAAACCCCTCTGGCCATGCTTGATCTTAAAAGGGGTATATATTAGCAAATACCTCTAATTAGATATGTAGTCTGTAGTCTCATTTTGGCTTCGGTATCCTTGGTTACGTCCACTCATATAGTGACAGTTAGTTGCTCGTGGTCGGAAACATGGATACCTAAGCTGCAATGCCCTGCACATGAGGTAAGTGACATAGTAAATCAGGAGAACTATACTACATTTCTAATTGGAGTTCTTTGTAAATATTATAGTTCTATACTATCATATTAGGACAGGATCTTGGAGATGGGAATAATAAAAAAAAACCTTAAGCAACTGTCTAATATACCTAATTCATCACTAGTTTCATGATCTCTGCTGTTTTTTTCTGATGGAAAACATTTATCTATATTAGGACTTGTCACTTGCCTCAAATATGTAATTTTTTTTTCTACCTGGTGTAAAAGCCGCTGTTCTCCTGAATCCAGTGATGGTTTTCTTTTCTTTCTGTGCCTCTCTGTTCCTGAGATATGACCTTCTCTTCACTGTATATCTTGTTATCCAACTAGGTGTGGACTTCAAGAAGACGCCCATAAATGGGGCTCAAAATCACACCCACTTGGCTAAAAAGACTAAAAGGGAAAAATGGCCATATCTCAGGAATGGAAAGGCACAGGAACAAAAGGAAGACAACGCCGGATTCAGGAGATCAGCGGCCTTTATACCAGGCAAACAAAAATTATATATTTATAGCAAGTGATAGGTTGAATTTCAATACATCCAGAGGCGGGAAAAAAAAAATAGGCGTATATGTCAGCGGTGACTTATAGGTGGCACTAGAGACAGTTTTCTCCCTGGAGGGGAGCTAGTTTGCATACTATTTTTTTTTTTTACATCTGATACCTGACAGTCATTAATCCAGGAGCCTTCATGTCCACACGCTCACATCACCTGTTAAGGCCGAGACGCGGGAGCCACGTATCCCAGACAAGGTAAATGCCAGTACAGTCCTGACGGTACATGTGACGCCAAGACGAAAACAACCCTAAATCCCTGAACAACAAGGCGTTTTACATGCCTGCCAAGGTTACACATATCTCAGGCAGCACAGTCGCCAGCGTGTGACAAAGTGACATTTAAACCCAAGTGGCTCCGGCTAGTAAAGACCAATATGTCTATTTTGGAGGGGGGTGGGTGAGTGGTCACAAAAGAAGAGTTTACAAATTGAAAGTTCCACAACGTTCTAATATCTGTTTTTCATTTCTTAAGCAATTTTAAGATCTTCACTCCCTGTCAATGAATGAAAACATTCCTGATTACAAGAGGTGCAAAACCTGCAGAGTACACCCAAAAATGAGGGCTGCATTGCTGTAAATCGACTAAACTGGATCTGTACCTGGCGAGTAACTACAACTCCCAGCATGCTCTGAACGCCATATTGGGAGTTGTAGTCTCACTATTTGGTTGCATAACGTTCATGAGAAGGATGGTCCCATCTATGAAGAGAAGCCAACGCTCTGCATGACTCATATTAAAGGGGTCTCCAACCCGTCCACTCTCACTTGTAGGGAAACTTACTCCCTTTTTTTCTCATGGTTAGGCCCGTTTCACACATCAGTGAAAAACAGTGACGTTTTTCACTGGCGTGTAAAACACGCACATGTCCCTGCATGTGCCGTGAATCACGGCACACGTGGGTTGTCTAAGTGCAATCCGGGCTCCGTTCTCCGTGGCCCGTGATTGCACTTAGAAATCAACTCACCTGTGCCCGCTCCCGCTGTCCATGGTGCTGATCGCTCCCGCGGTGCAGCATCCGGCCGGCGGTGACCCCCCGCAGCAGCTGCTTCCGGGTCGGCTGTGTCGCGCATAATGAATATGCGCGACAGTAATCAGCCGGCTTAGAAGCAGCAGGGAGAACGGGCTGCAAAGGACATCGCTGGACGCCGGGTGAGTTAAAATGTTTATTATTTTAGAAGCACGTTTTTTTCTGGCACGTATTTCACGGACCACACCACTGCGTGGTCCGTGGGACATCAGCGATGCCAGAAAAAAATTGACATATCTCCGTGCAGCAATCACGCACACGCGGGTACGCCGCACGGAGACACGTGCAGTGAAAAATCACTGACGTGTGAGCAGACCCATTCATTATAATGCGTCTGCGTATGTCAGTGATTCTGGTACGTTTAAAAAAAAGCACAAACGTTCCAGAATCACTGACGTGTGAAAGGGGCCTTAGGCTGGAAACACATCTATGCGAGTAAAATCGGTCCGACTGGGCTGAAAAAAACTCGGCTGATTTTAGTTCACGTTAGGTCCGAGTGCAACGCAAGTGCGATGCTTTTTCTGAATAAATTAATGATTTTACTAGCGTGTGTAATGCGTATTTTTTACTATGTCATCTGCCATTCAGCTCTGCTACATGGCCGCTGACAGCAGACACAGACAGTCATGTAGCAGAGCTGAATGGCAGATGACAGCAGACACAGACAGAGCCGCACGATCAGAATGAACTCGGGTGAACTTCACCCGACTTCACCCATTGTCATGCTGCGGCTCTGTCTGTGCCGCGTCCTGATTAGCGGTCACCTTTGAAGGGCTCACCAGTGACCGCTAATCCCCTGAGTGACTGAAGTTAGCAGCACTCTCTCATACTCACCGATCCCCGGCGCGGCGCTGCACGGCATTCACACTGCTCCGGGGGCTTTCACTATTTTGAAAAAGCCGGCCGCTCATTAAACAATCTCGAATTCCCTGCTTTCCCCGCCCACAGGCGCCTATGATTGGTTGCAGTGAGACACGCCCCCACGCTGAGTGACAGGTGTCTCACTGCACCCAATCACAGCAGCCGGTGGGCGTTTCTATACTGTGCAGTGAAATAAATAATTAAAAAAAACGGCGTGCGGTCCCCCCCAATTTTAATACCAGCCAGATAAAGCCATACGGCTGAAGGCTGGTATTCTCAGGATGGGGAGCTCCATGTTATGGGGAGCCCCCCAGCCTAACAATATCAGTCAGCAGCCGCCCAGAATTGCCGCATACATTAGATGCGACAGTTCTGGGACTGTACCCGGCTCTTCCCGATTTGCCCTGGTGCATTGGCAAATCGGGGTAATAAGGAGTTAATGGCAGCCAATAGCTGCCACTAAATCCTAGATTAATCATGTCAGGCATGATCAGCTGCTGTCAGTCAGGTTACTCGTGGCCACCGCTGTATCCAGCGGTGGCCGCAGGTAACCTCAGTGACAGCTCAGCTGATCACGCTACTCACCTCAGTTGCTGCATGGAGCTGACAGGAGCGGCGGTGTATTCTGCTGCTCCTGTCACCTCCATGTAGCAGAGCTGTAAGCGACGCTGGACCATCCTGGATTACGCCGGACATGGAAGGCTTTTTAGGGCTTATTAAATTGGTGAACCAGGGAATTTGTTAGTGTTTTTTATTTATAATAAATGATTTTTCGTTGTGTGTTTATTTACTGTAATTTACAGATTAATCATGGACGGTATCTCGTGGAGACGCCTGACATGATTAATCTAGGATTTAGTGGCAGCTATGGGCTGCCATTAACTCCTTATTACCCCGATTTGCCAACGCACCAGGGCAAATCGGGAAGAGCCGGGTACAGTCCCAGAACTGTCGCATATAATGTATGCGGCAATTCTGGGCGGCTGCTGACTGATATTGTTAGGCTGGGGGGCTCCCCATAACGTGGAGCTCCCCATCCTGAGAATACCAGCCTTCAGCCGTATGGCTTTATCTGGCTGGTATTAAAATTGGGGGGACCGCACGTCGTTTTTTTTATTTAATTCACTGCACAGTATAGACACGCCCACCGGCTGCTGTGATTGGGTGCAGTGAGACACCTGTCACTCAGCGTGGGGGGGTGTCTTACTGCAACCAATCATAGGCGCCTGTGGGCGGGGAAAGCAGGGAATACGAGATTGTTTAATGAGCGGCTGGCTTTTTCAAAATAGTAAAAGCCCACGGAGCAGTGTGAATGCCGTGCAGCGCCGCGCCGGGGATCGGTGAGTATGAGAGAGGAGGGGAAAATGACTGGCAGACTGTGAGAGAGGGACAGAGATAGTGACGGACCGACAGAGAGAGAATAGAGACCGAGAGGGAGAGACCGACTGACAGAGAATAGTGATTGACAGACATTGTGAGACATCACTCGTTTCCAGTGTTTTAGGAAACATGCGAGAAATGTATTTAGAAAATCGCATGTCACTAGGATGGTGTGAGTGCCGTCCCGTGACATCCGATTTTTTACACGCTCCCATTGACTTGCATTGGAGAAACTCGCAAGTGAGAAGCAGCCCTAACAATTTCTCACATAGACAGTTATAATGTACCGGTTTTTTTTTCGTTTTATAAGATGCACTGGCTTATAAGATGCACCCTAAATTTCGAGGCGGAGAATAGGATAAAATAATCTTTAATGTTAAAATGAGGGTCCGTCTTATAATCCTAATGCTCACGAGGGGGGGAGCAGCGGTGGTGGCGCGGCTCAGGAAGGTTACAGGAGGCAGGGTAGGCAATGCTGCGGGCTCAGAGGAGGGGGTACTGTGGCTTAAAAGGGTCGGCGATACTGCGGGATTGGGGGTGTAGCGTCGGGCGCAATTGAATCCCCAGGTATGGCTTACCAGGGTGATGGTGCCAGATCGATTGAATCGCCCGTGGTTGATGAGCAGGACTTCAAGAAAATGGCTGCAGAGATGGTGCATGCGCAGATGGGACTCCGCGGCCATTTTCTTGAAGTCTATAGAGTCAATCTGCGCACGCACCGCCTCTGCGGCCATTTTCTTGAAGATCATAGTCAACCACGGGCGATTCAACTGAGCCGGCATTCAGCTCAATGCACCTACCGCCGAGACACCCTTGCAGCCTGCACGCCCACAAATCAACGCACCCGCTACAGAGACCACCTCGCAATCTGCCCGCAGATCAATGCCACCCGCCGTCGAGACACCCTCGCAGTCCGCCCACCAGCAGTTCAATGCTGCCTGCCGCAACACCCTCGCAGTCTGCCCGCAGATCAATGCCGCCCACCGCGACACCCCTGAGCGCGTCCTGTGAGCCTGTCCTATGACCACGCTTGAACACCGCCGCCCCAGTAAGGCATATCCGTTTTGCAAGATGCACCCCTATTTTTGGGTGAAAAAAAGTGTGTCTTACAAATCGAAAAATACGGTAAATGACGGCCAACAGAGAAACTATTTTTTCCCCAAAGTTGGTCATTTCCTGACGCTCATTTTTGGATATCTTGAGGATAGATAAGGCATATAATACTAATTCAGATTTAAGGTAGCCCATCTCGGGCACATGTTCTGTACCATACACCTGTCATTGTCACATCCTATTTAAAAGGCTTATCTAGTTTCCTTAGGGAACTTCCAAAGTTATTCCACCACTCACAAAAAAAAAAATAAAAAAATTAAATCACATGGACACATAAAATAAATGACACCCAACAGAGCTCACATCTGGATATAAATACGCTGAATCAGTAATGTTATTTAATGAGGCACTGTTGATCTAAGATTTTTCCTTCAGTCGTGTTTGGCCTGATGGAAAAATCGCAGCATGGTGTGTATGGTGGCATAAACCGGACGAGACTTGCCAGTGTGTAAATCTATGGGTGCTAGAAAAAAAAAAAAAAAATGGATGTCACATTGACCATTCATATACCGTCCAATTTTTACGTGCTCATATCATAAAGGATCTTTATAAATACTTTTTCGAAAAATCCCTTTATCTATGCTAGTTAGGCAGGGATTAGCAATATGTACCCAGAACTGCTCGCGGTTCTGGGTGCATATTGGACCTGACAGGTTCACTTTAAGGAATTCCCCAATGTTGAGTTAAAGGGGTTGTTCACTACTAGGACAACCCCTTCTGATTCCATTTATTTCCCCCTGGTGAAATAAAAGACCCTGTAATCCTCTTTCATTCCGGCACTACTGGTAACCCCCATTGGGGGCTTATGTGACATCACAGAGCCCCGCGTCCAATCAGCACCAACTTTTCTCTTTGCCTTTGGACCAAATGATCTATAAACAGGAAGTGAGTTCAGCCACACCACTCACTTCCTGTTGATTAATTAATTTGGTCCGAAGGCGGGAAGAGAGAAGTCGGCGCTGATTGGATGCGGGGCTCATGTGACGCCACACTGTTGTGAGCCCCGAACCGTGATTACTGATGGCACTGGAGTGACACCAGAACAGGTGGTGAGTACAGGGTCATTTATTTTAACTGGGGGAAACAATTGGAATCAGATGGGTTTGTCCTAATAGTGGACAACCCCTTTAACTCACCATTTTGGAGCTCCTTAAGAAAAATGGACAATCCCTTTAATCTCTGGAGGATCCCGGACATTGTTCTTTATTGCGTGGGGAAGCTGCAGGTGAATGTAATGTTATAGAGAGGCCCAGTAACACCCAATATATCAGCGGCAATACTTATGGACACAGACCGAAAAGGGCCCCTGTATAAGAACAATAAACGGGCCCTTTGCAGCCCAAAAACTCATAAAAAAATCCCCAAATTCCTCCTGCTTTGGAAGTAAAAATGGACCTTCCTATCTCTTGGGCCCCTGTGCGGCTATGACACTATTTGCCTTTTTTGGGCTACTGTGGCCCTAAACCCTTGAAATCCACCTCTAGGCGTAAAGTAGATGTTTTCGCAGCGATTTGGCTTTGAAAAAAACATCACATTTGCTCATCGCCTAAGTCCTAGATCTATATATCCTGGGCAAGAAAAAGTGATTTTTTTTGGAGCCCCCCAGCACCCGGGGTGCACGATGCCAGCACCGTTAGTTATTGCCAGCAGCAGGTGTCGTCAGCCTTTAATTTTCCCTATGTAAATGAAGGTGCTCGGGTGACCGCAGAGCTCGGTGACACCTCCTCCAGCATGTCCCTGGCTCGCTGCCCATTCAGCCTCCAGCAAATGTAGCATCCCATGTAAACCCCTCCAGTGGCTGAAGAACAGACACTCCACACAATCAGCGGCCTGGGTGAGCAGACGCCGCGCGGCGCCATCTTTCATGGTAATCATGGGAGCCCGGTCTGACATTTTTAATAAGACTAAAGGGGAGGAGACGACTTTTTTTTTTTTTTTTTTAATTCAATTGTCTTCACAGTGTGTTTGAAACAAAGTCATTCATTGGAGGGCGTGCATATTTTTGCAAATGACTTGTTTCTTGGGGAAATTGTTAGCCCCTTGCAGACAGACGTCCCCAAAGGCAACAACTGAAATGAATGGAGTCTACAAAAGACATTCTGGGCCCCACAATGCCCTGTAGGCGTCACGCGGGGCTGAGTCCTATTTTGGGTGTTTTTATAATTTTACTAAAATAAAAAGCACATTTTGTGGCAGATTTTGCTAATTAAAGAGCAGATACATGGAACATAAGACTCCCCCACGGTCCAGGGCTCCACATATCCCCCCCCCCCCCTCACCGGTCCAGGGCTCCACATATTCCCCCCACCCCCCCCCCCCGGTCCAGGGCTCCACATATTACCCCCCCACCGGTCCAGGGCTCCACATATTACCCCCTCCCCCCCCTCCGGTCCAGGGCTCCACATATTCCCCCCCCACCCCCCCGGTCCAGGGCTCCACATATTCCCCCCCCACCCCCCCTCACCGGTCCAGGGCTCCACATATTCCCCCCCCCACCCCCCCTCACCGGTCCAGGGCTCCACATATTCCCCCCCACCCCCCCTCACCGGTCCAGGGCTCCACATATTCCCCCCCCACCTCCCCCTCACCGGTCCAGGGCTCCACATATTCTCCCCCCACCCCCCCTCACCGGTCCAGGGCTCCACATATTCCCCCCCCACCCCCCCCTCACCGGTCCAGGGCTCCACATATTCCCCCCCCTCACCGGTCCAGGGCTCCGCATATTCCCCCCCCCTCACCGGTCCAGGGCTCCACATATTCCCCCCCCCTCACCGGTCCAGGGCTCCACATATCCCCCCCCCCCCTCACCGGTCCAGGGCTCCACATATCCCCCCCCCTCACCGGTCCAGGGCTCCACATATTCCCCCCCCCCCCTCACCGGTCCAGGGCTCCACATATCCCCCCCCCCCCCCTCACCGGTCCAGGGCTCCACATATTCCCCCCCCTCACCGGTCCAGGGCTCCACATATTCCCCCCCCTCACCGGTCCAGGGCTCCACATATTCCCCCCCCCCCACCGGTCCAGGGCTCCACATATTCCCCCCCCCCATCCCCCCTCACCGGTCCAGGGCTCCACATATTCCCCCCCACCGGTCCAGGGCTCCACATATTCCCCCCCCCACCGGTCCAGGGCTCCACATATTCCCCCCCCCCACCGGTCCAGGGCTCCACATATTCCCCCCCCACCCCCCCTCACCGGTCCAGGGCTCCACATATTCCCCCCACACCGGTCCAGGGCTCCATATATTCCCCCCCCCCCCTCACCGGTCCAGGGCTCCACATATTCCCCCCCCCCCCCTCACCGGTCCAGGGCTCCACATATTCCCCCCCCTCACCGGTCCAGGGCTCCACATATTCCCCCCCTCACCGGTCCAGGGCTCCACATATTCCCCCCCCTCACCGGTCCAGGGCTCCACATATTCCCCCCCCCCTCACCGGTCCAGGGCTCCACATATTCCCCCCCGTCACCGGTCCAGGGCTCCACATATTCCCCCCCCTCACCGGTCCAGGGCTCCACATATTCCCCCCCCTCACCGGTCCAGGGCTCCACATATTCCCCCCCCTCACCGGTCCAGGGCTCCACATATTCCCCCCCCCTCACCGGTCCAGGGCTCCACATATTCCCCCCCCCTCACCGGTCCAGGGCTCCACATATTCCCCCCCCTCACCGGTCCAGGGCTCCACATATTCCCCCCCCCTCACCGGTCCAGGGCTCCACATATTCCCCCCCCCTCACCGGTCCAGGGCTCCACATATCCCGTCCCCCCGCTGCAGATATGCCCCCCAGCGGTCTGAGGCTGCAAATAATATCCCTTTACCCCCTTCGCCCGCCGGTCTAAGAATGCATAAAACTCCACCCCTCGGGTCTGGGACTGCACATAACCTCTCCTCCTCCGCTGGTCTGCACATACACCCCCAAACTGGCCAAGGGCTCCACATATCCCCATCGGATCCTGTATATATCGCCCCCCCGCCGGCCCGGGGCTCCACATATCCCCATCGGATCCTGTATATATCGCCCCCCGCCGGCCCGGGGCTGCACTTATCCCCCTCGGGTCCTGTATATATCCCCCCCGCCGGCCCGGGGCTGCACTTATCCCTCTCCGGTCCTGTATGTGTCGCCCCCCGCCGGCCCGGGGCCGCACTTATCCCCCTCGGGTCCTGTATATATCCCCCTCGCCGGCCCGGGGCTGCACTTATCCCCCTCCGGTCCTGTATATATCCCCCCCGCCGGCCCGGGGCTGCACTTATCCCCCTCCGGTCCTGTATATATCCCCCCCGCCGGCCCGGGGCTGCACTTATCCCCCTCCGGTCCTGTATATATCACCCCCGCCGGCCCGGGGCTGCACTTATCCCCCTCCGGTCCTGTATATATCCCCCCCCGCCGGCCCGGGGCTGCACTTATCCCCCTCCGGTCCTGTATATATCCCCCCCCGCCGGCCCGGGGCTGCACTTATCCCCCTCCGGTCCTGTATATATCCCCCCCGCCGGCCCGGGGCTGCACTTATCCCCCTCCGGTCCTGTATATATCCCCCCCGCCGGCCCGGGGCCGCACTTATCCCCCTCGGGTCCTGTATATATCCCCCCCGCCGGCCCGGGGCCGCACTTATCCCCCTCCGGTCCTGTATATATCCCCCCCGCCGGCCCGGGGCTGCACTTATCCCCCTCCAGTCCTGTATATATCCCCCCCGCCGGCCCGGGGCTGCACTTATCCCCCTCCAGTCCTGTATATATCCCCCCCGCCGGCCCGGGGCTGCACTTATCCCCCTCCGGTCCTGTATATATCCCCCCCGCCGGCCCGGGGCTGCACTTATCCCCCTCCGGTCCTGTATATATCCCCCCCGCCGGCCCGGGGCTGCACTTATCCCCCTCCGGTCCTGTATATATCCCCCCCGCCGGCCCGGGGCTGCACTTATCCCCCTCCGGTCCTGTATATATCCCCCCCGCCGGCCCGGGGCTGCACTTATCCCCCTCCGGTCCTGTATATATCCCCCCCGCCGGCCCGGGGCCGCACTTATCCCCCTCGGGTCCTGTATATATCCCCCCCGCCGGCCCGGGGCCGCACTTATCCCCCTCCGGTCCTGTATATATCCCCCCCGCCGGCCCGGGGCTGCACTTATCCCCCTCCGGTCCTGTATATATCCCCCCCGCCGGCCCGGGGTGCAGACTGCCGGCTCCCGGCCCAGGTGCTGCTCTCTCGCTGCAGGGCTGATAATGAGGAGGCGGCGCCGCTGCTCCGGGTCTCACACTCCCATTGTTCACAGACTCTGTACTGGCGCCGTACTGGGCAGCTCCACTCAGACTGGCGGGGAGCTAACCCCTGCACTGCCGGCGCACACTGTGTGTGGAATGTGCAATGTATACATCATACAGCTAGAAGATCAGTATAGTGAGCACAGAGGATCCAGCAGGAAGCTGCCATCTATTATCAGGGCTAAATAGCTAATACAGTATATAATGTACATATATCAGCAGTATGGTATATAATCTACATAGGAGGATAGTATATAATGTACATAGGAGGATAGTATATAATGTACATATTAACAGGACAGTATATAATGTACATAGGAGGATAGTATATAATGTACATATTAACAGGACAGTATATAATGTACATAGGAGGATAGTATATAATGTACATATTAACAGGACAGTATATAATGTACATAGGAGGATAGTATATAATGTACATATCAGCAGGACAGTATATAATGTACATAGGAGGATAGTATATAATGTACATATCAGCAGGACAGTATATAATGTACATAGGAGGATAGTATATAATGTACATATCAGCAGGACGGTATATACTGTACATAGGAGGATAGTACATAATGTACATATCAGCAGTAAAATATATACTGCATATATATCAGCAGGACGGTATGTAATGAACATATGTTGTACTAGTTGTTATGTATACCCTTTTTCACTTGTAAAGCGGCATGGAATTAATGGCACTATATTAATAAATAATAATACTAATAGGAGGATAGTATATAATGTACATATCAGCAGGACAATATATACTGTACATATTTCAGCAGTATGGTATATAATGTACATATCATCAGAATGGTATACATATAATGTACATAGCAGGACAGTATATACAGTTAGGTCCAGAAATATTTGGACAGTGACACAAGTTTTGTTATTGTAGCTGTTTACAAAAAAATGTTCAGAAATACAATTATATATATAATATGGGCTGCAAGTGCACACTCCCAGCTGCAATATGAGAGTTTTCACATCCAAATCGGAGAAAGGGTTTAGGAATCATAGCTCTGTAATGCATAGCCTCCTCTTTTTAAAGGGACCAAAAGTAATTGGACAAGGGACTATAAGGGCTGCAATTAACTCTGAAGGCGTCTCCCTCATTAACCTGTAATCAATGAAGTAGTTAAAAGGTCTGGGGTTGATTACAGGTGTGTGGTTTTGCATTTGGAAGCTGTTGCTGTGACCAGACAACATGCGGTCTAAGGAACTCTCAATTGAGGTGAAGCAGAACATCCTGAGGCTGAAAAAAAAGAAAACATCCATCAGAGAGATAGCAGACATGCTTGGAGTAGCAAAATCAACAGTCGGGTACATTCTGAGAAAAAAGGAATTGACTGGTGAGCTTGGGAACTCAAAAAGGCCTGGGCGTCCACGGATGACAACAGTGGTGGATGATCGCCGCATACTTTCTTTGGTGAAGAAGAACCCGTTCACAACATCAACTGAAGTCCAGAACACTCTCAGTGAAGTAGGTGTATCTGTCTCTAAGTCAACAGTAAAGAGAAGACTCCATGAAAGTAAATACAAAGGGTTCACATCTAGATGCAAACCATTCATCAATTCCAAAAATAGACAGGCCAGAGTTAAATTTGCTGAAAAACACCTCATGAAGCCAGCTCAGTTCTGGAAAAGTATTCTATGGACAGATGAGACAAAGATCAACCTGTACCAGAATGATGGGAAGAAAAAAGTTTGGAGAAGAAAGGAAACGGCACATGATCCAAGGCACACCACATCCTCTGTAAAACATGGTGGAGGCAACGTGATGGCATGGGCATGCATGGCTTTCAATGGCACTGGGTCACTTGTGTTTATTGATGACATAACAGCAGACAAGAGTAGCCGGATGAATTCTGAAGTGTACCGGGATATACTTTCAGCCCAGATTCAGCCAAATGCCGCAAAGCTGATCGGACGGCGCTTCATAGTACAGATGGACAATGACCCCAAGCATACAGCCAAAGCTACCCAGGAGTTCATGAGTGCAAAAAAGTGGAACATTCTGCAATGGCCAAGTCAATCACCAGATCTTAACCCAATTGAGCATGCATTTCACTTGCTCAAATCCAGACTTAAGACGGAAAGACCCACAAACAAGCAAGACCTGAAGGCTGCGGCTGTAAAGGCCTGGCAAAGCATTAAGAAGGAGGAAACCCAGCGTTTGGTGATGTCCATGGGTTCCAGACTTAAGGCAGTGATTGCCTCCAAAGGATTCGCAACAAAATATTGAAAATAAAAATATTTTGTTTGGGTTTGGTTTATTTGTCCAATTACTTTTGACCTCCTAAAATGTGGAGTGTTTGTAAAGAAATGTGACAATTCCTACAATTTCTATCAGATATTTTTGTTCAAACCTTCAAATTAAACGTTACAATCTGCACTTGAATTCTGTTGTAGAGGTTTCATTTCAAATCCAATGTGGTGGCATGCAGAGCCCAACTCGCGAAAATTGTGTCACTGTCCAAATATTTCTGGACCTAACTGTACATCACATCTAAAGCTGCAGTATACACACCGTCACAATATCTATATCTGCGCTCCAAGAACGAAGCGTCCTGCACAGAATGGACTGATGTTACTGATGTACCGACAGGACTATGTACCCGCGGATTTTGCCGCGGAAAACCTGCAGATTTATCGGGATTTTCTAGATAAATCCGCAGGTTTCAGCATGTACAGACACTGCCCATGTTATCCTATGGGACATGTGGAGTGCTGTGTCCATGCTGCGGTATGTGCAGCTGTGGAATATGCTGTGGAATATGCTGCGGATGTCCAGCAGCTGCATGTAATTGCATGTCAATTATTTATGCGGAATTACCTGCGGAAATCACGGCCCACCATTATGGAGATAGAGTACGGGACTTCCGCAGGTAAGCCGCATGAATGTCCGCAGGTATATCGCAGATATTTTGCTGCAATCCCGTAGCAATGGATAGCTGCGGATTCCAGGGAGCTACTGCGGGAAACCTGTGGACGCCCCTGCGGATATATCCGCGGGTATAGAGTCCCATGGGCACAAATCAAGGAGTACATTCATGGCCATTATAATATACGAATTAGTATGGAGTACATTATATTATACGGGTGACTATGGAGTACATTATTCTATATAGAGGACTATGGGAATGTGTTATTTTATATGAAGAACTATGGGTTGTGCATTATATTACCTGGAGGAATATGGGGGTGCTTTATACAATATGGAGGACTGTGGGGTGTGCATTACATTATATGTAGGACTATGGGGGGTGCATTATTCTATATGGAAAACTATGGAATGTGGATTGTACTATATGAAGGACTATGGGGGGGTGCATTATATCATATGGTGGACTATGGGGGGTGCATTATATTATATATTAGACTATGGGGGTGCATTACACTATATGGTGGCCTATGGGGGTGCATTATACTATATGGAGGACTATGGGTGTGTTGGGTGTACTGTGTTGGGTTTACCATACTTTGCCAGGGTAGTTGAGGGGGGTACAGTAGGGTCATTACATTTTGTGTGTGTGGGGGTACTGTGGAGGAATTCACTATGGGGGTATTGTGCAGTGTTTGTGGTGTACTTTTGTTGGCATCACAATTTATGGATGCAATGAAAGGGATTTTGGGGGCTTTATATAGGTCTACCAGGGTCTTCTCCTCCTAGATAGCTCCACCAGGGTCTCCTCCTTCTAGATAGGTCCTCCAGGGTCTTCTGCTCCTAGATAGGCCCTCCATGGTCTTCTCCTTCTAGATAGGTCCACCAGGGTGTTCTCCTCCAAGATAGGTCCTCCAGGGTCTTCTCTTCCTAGATAGGTCCACCAGGGTCTCCTCCTCCTAGATAGGTCCACCAGGGTCTGCTCCGCCTAGATACAGTGGGAGAAAAAAGTATTTAGTTAGCCACCAATTGTGTAGGTTATCCCACTTAAAAAGATGAGAGAGGCATGTAATTGACATCATAGGTGACCACAACTATGAGAGACAAAATGAGAAAACAAATCCAGAAAATCACATTCTCTGATTTGGCAACATTTTTTTGCAATTTATGGTGGAAAATAAGTATTTAGTCATCTAAAAACATGCAAGATATCTGGCTCTCACAGACCTGTAACTTCTTCTTAAGGTACCGTCACACTAAGCAACTTACCAGCGATCCCAACAATGATAGGGATCGCTGGTAAGTTGCTAGGAGGTTGCTGGTGAGATGTCACACTGCGACGCTCCAGCGATCCCACCAGCAACCTGACCTGGCAGGGATCGCTGGAGCGTGGCTACACGAGTTGCTGGTGAGCTCACCAGCAACCAGTGACCAGCCCCCAGCGCCGCGTGGAAGATGCTGCGCTTGGTAACTAAGGTAAATATCGGGTAACCAACCCGATATTTACCTTGGTTACCACCGCACGGAGCTACACTTGCAGAGAGCAGGGAGCAGCGCACACTGAGCGCTGGCTCCTTGCTCTCCTAGCTACAGCACACATCGGGTTAATTACCCGATGTATGCTGCAGCTAAATGTGCACAGAGCAGGGAGCAGCGCACACTGAGCGCTGGCTCCCTGCTCTCCTAGCTACAGCACACATGGGGTTAATTACCCGATGTGTGCTGCAGCTACATGTGCACAGAGCAGGGAGCAGCGCACAATGCTTAGCGCTGGCTCCCTGCTCTCCTACTTACAGCACACATCAGGTTAATTAACCCGATGTGTCCTGCAGCTAGCTACATGTGCACAGAGCAGGAGCCGGCAGCACAGGCAGTGAGAGCGGGGGAGGCTGGTAACAAAGGTAAATATCGGGTAACCAAGGACAGGGCTTCTTGGTTACCCGATGTTTACATTGGTTACCAGCCTCTGCAGAAGCCGGCTCCTGCTGCCTGCACATTAGTTGTTGCTGTCTCGCTGTCACACACAGCGATCTGTGCTTCACAGCAGGACAGCAACAACTAAAAAATGGCCCAGGACATTCAGCAACAACCAACGACCTCACAGCAGGGGCCAGGTTGTTGCTGGATGTCACACACAGCAACATCGCTAGCAACGTCACAAAAGTTGTTCGTTAGCAGCGATGTTGCTAGCGATGTTGCTTAGTGTGACGGGGCCTTTAAGAGGCTCCTCTGTCCTCCACTCATTACCTGTCGTAATGGGATCTGTTTGAACTTGTTATCAGTATAAAAGACACCTGTCACACTCCAAACTCCACTATGGTGAAGACCAAAGAGCTGTCGAAGGCCACCAGAAACAAAATTGTAGCCCTGCACCAGGCTAGGAACACTGAATCTGCAATAGGCAAGCAACTTGGCGTGATGAAATCAACTGTGGGAGAACTTGCATAATTGGTGGCTGACTACTGAAATACTTTTTTTCCCCACTGTAGGTCCACCAAGGTCTTCTCCTCCTAGATAGGTTCACCAGGGTCTTCTCCTCCTAGATAGGTCCACCAGAATATTCTCCTCCTAGATAGGTCCACCAGAATCTTCTCCTCCTAGATAGGGCCACCAGAATCTTCTCCACCTAGATAGGTCCATCAGAGTCTTTTCCTCCTAGGTAGGTCCACCAAGGTATTTTCCTCCTAGGTAGATCTACCAGTGTCTTCTCCTCCTAGATCGGTCCACCAGAGTCTTCTCCTCCTAGGTAGGTACACCAAGGTCTTCTCCTCCTAGATAGGTCCACCAGTGTCTTCTTCTCCTAGATAGGTCCACTAGGGTCGTCTCCTCCTAGATAAGTCCACCAGGGTCTTCTCCGCCGTTATCCTGATAGTATCAAGCCATCAGATTGCTTGTCTTCCTCTTCCTCCACGTTGAGGACTGTATTCATATCTTATAAAGAAGGAGAAGACTTCCATGCGTCTGCACTATATGAAGTCTTCTTGTGTCTTCTATCTTTTATCGCAATAACGGATGTTTTATGGGTGTTTAATTCCTTATTCAGTGAGTTTTTATATTTCCATCATTCACCTGTAATAACTTACCTTATAGTATACATGTAGTGTAAATACGGGTGTTACATCTCTAATAATAATATATCAGACCAACTGTACATATATCTCCATAATATACTATACATATCAGTAACCTCTTGACGACAATCAAAATTGCATTAACAAGTGGTCTTCTAGGGGGGGTGGTATTCTCTTACAGTCATATGAAAAAGTTTGGGCACCCCTATTAATGTTAACCTTTTTTCTTTATAACAATTTGGGATTTTGCAACAGCTATTTCCGTTTCATATATCTAATAACTGATGGACTGAGTAATATTTCTGGATTGAAATGAGGTTTATTGTACTAACAGAAAATGTGCAATCTGCATTTAAACAAAATTTGACAGGTGCATAAGTATGGGCACCCTTATCAATTTCTTGATTTGAACACTCCTAACTACTTTTTACTGACTTACTAAAGCACTAAATTGCTTTTGTAACCTCATTGAGCTTTGAACTTCATAGGCAGGTGTATCCAATCATGAGAAAAGGTATTTAAGGTGGCCACTTGCAAGTTGTTCTCCTATTTGAATCTCCTATGAAGAGTGGCATCATGGGCTCCTCAAAACAACTCTCAAATGATCTGAAAACAAAGATTATTCAACATAGTTGTTCAGGGGAAGGATACAAAAAGTTGTCTCAGAGATTTAAACTGTCAGTTTCCACTGTGAGGACCATAGTAATGAAATGGAAGAACACAGGTACAGTTCTTGTTAAGCCCAGAAGTGGCAGGCCAAGAAAAATATCAGAAAAGAAGAATGGTGAGAACAGCCAAGGACAATCAACAGACCACCTCCAAAGACCTGCAGCATCATCTTGCTGCAGATGGTGTCAATGTGCATCGGTCAACAATACAGCGCACGTTGCACAAGGAGAAGCTGTATGGGAGAGTGATGCGAAAGAAGCCGTTTCTGCAAGCACGCCACAAACAGAGTCACCTGAGGGACGCAAAAGCACATTTGGACAAGCCAGTTACATTTTGGAAGAAGGTCCTGTGGACTGATGAAACAAAGATTGAGTTGTTTGGTCATACAAAAAGGCGTTATGCATGGAGTCAAAAAAACACAGCATTCCAAGAACAGCACTTGCTACCCACAGTAAAATTTGGTGGAGGTTCCATCATGCTTTGGGCTGTGTGGCCAATGCCGGCACCGGGAATCTTGTTAAAGTTGAGGGTCGCATGGATTCAACTCAGTATCAGCAGATTCTTGACAATAATGTGCAAGAATCAGTGACGAAGTTGAAGTTACGCATGGGATGGATATTTCAGCAAGACGATGATCCAAAACACCGCTCCAAATCTACTCAGGCATTCATGCAGAGGAACAATTACAATGTTCTGGAATGGCCATACCAGTCCCCAGACCTGAATATTATTGAAAATCTGTGGGATGATTTGAAGCGTGCTGTCCATGCTCGGCGACCATCAAACTTAACTGAACTGGAATTGTTTTGTAAACAGGAATGGTCAAATATACCTTCATCCAGGATCCAGGAACTCATTAAAAGCTACAGGAAGCGACTAGAGGCTGTGATTTTTGCAAAAGGAGGATCTACAAAATATTAATGTCACTTTTACATTGAGGTGCCCATACTTTTGCACCGGTCAAACTTAGTTTAAATGCGGATTGCACATTTTCTGTTAGTACAATAAACCTCATTTCAATCCAGAAATATTACTCAGTCCATCAGTTATTAGATATATGAAACTGAAATAGCAAAAACCCAAATTGTTACAAAGAAAAAAGGTTAACATTAATAGGGGTGCCCAAACTTTTTCATATGACTGTAATTTGATAACCCCTTTTTAAATCAATGTCTGTGTGCTCCTGAGACATTGTTATATAATGTGAGCACCGACTGCTCTGTAACTGCGCCGGTGCCGAAGGTGGATATAAGGCTTTCTTCTTTTACTCGGGAAACTCTAAGTATTGGACAACACCTTTAAAATGTTACAAAATAACTGGATACCTTCTATCCATACAATAGGGGATAACTTTCTTTTCTAAAATGTGAAAATGGGGCTCTGCAACCCCATTTTCAATGTAGAAGAGGTGTGAATGCTTGACCTCCGCTCCATTTATATACCGGCCATTGATGTCATTATATAAGGGATATATCTATCTCTAGTATAGAAGCCAGCGCGTGGCTATGTCCGGCAGGTACTTAGACAATGAATGGAGTGGAGATAGAGCTAGTGCTCCTCTGATCCATTCTGGTCGGGGCTGTTTTGGGGGTTTCAGGGCCAAGAGGTTGGACCTCAATTCCATGATTAGGACATAACTTTTACAAGCACCCCACTAAATAAGATAGGTAGTATATATACTACATGGTGGAACTGAAATCTTGTCACAGGATATATATATATATATATATATATATATATATATATATATATATATATATATATATATATATATATATATATACATATATATATACACACACACACAGTTATATATACACTTATACATATATATATATATATATATATATATACACACACACAGTTATATATACACTTATACATATATACTCTTCCATGCACAGGATAGACAGAGGCAGGATAGACTTTCTGGCATGAAGCATGTCATCAATCAGTTATACTTAGATGTGAGCCGCGGTGGTCAGTCCACTGTCGCCATCTTCCCTGACATATTTAGTATATTTCCATGAGGGGCTCAGTTTGCTCCATCCCCAACACCTTTACTTCCAGTCTCCGGGCATAAGGTTTCCAAGTATTTTCAAGGCTCCTTCAAGACAGATTTATGTTGTCCAGTAACATCCTATCCTAACACTATGGCACCATTGGGCTCCCTATTTAAAGAGCGCCGAACCGCACCTCATGCCCCCCACCCAAAAATAAATAAAGTCTCCTTATAGCCTATGCTACCATTTCTTAATGATATATATTTATGGGAAACCATTTCTTACTAGATCTCAGGGGTTTTGATTCTCCTTGAGATTTGCGTCTTACACACTGGACAATGCTACCTGAGAAAAGGAATAACAAATGAGCTTCCCTCCAAAAGGAAAGAAGGTGCCTCTCTAGTGCCACCTACAGGACACCTTCCTTTTTTTTTTTCAACCGGATGTGGAGGCTGCCATCAACTTCACCAGAATTTGGAGAACGCCTATTCTTGACATTTCAGGTTCTTTAGGAATATCCTTGTACACATGGTGTAACCTCTTTACAGGTAGTTTAACACATTTTTTTTTTTGGCTTTTCAAATAATCAATTAATTTTTAAACTAATTAAATATATAGTTGTTAAATTTTTACTCTTTTATATGTTTTTATTGTGCATATTTTTTAGCTTAAAAATGTCCCTTTTTTAAATAATTAAATATTTAGTTTTTATATTTTTACATGTTTTTATTTTGTATATTTTTAGCTTCAAAACGTCCCTTTTTTAAATAATTAAGTATTTCGTTTTTATATTTTTACATGTTTTTTTGTATATTCTTAGCTTAAAAATGTCCCTTTTTTAAATAAATATTTAGTTTTTATATTTTTATGTTTTTTACTTTGTATATTTTTAGCTTAAAAAAATCCTTTTTTGGAAAAAATAATTAAATTTATATTTTATGTTTTTAATTCCTTTATATTTATTTGCATATTTTTAGCTTAAAAGCTTCCTTTTTAAAAAATATTTAAATATATAGTTTTTATATATTTACTCTTATTTTTTTTTGCATATTTTTAGCTTAAAAAATTCTTTAAAAAAATAAATATAGTTTTTATACTTATGTTTTTTTGTATATTTTTAGCTTCAAAATTTCCCATTTTTTAAATAACTATATAGTTTTTTTATTTTTTCTCCATTATATGTTTTTATTTTATATCATTTTAGCTGACTTTTTTTTTAAAAAAAAATAGTTTTTATATTTTTTGTATATTTTTAGCTTAAAATGTCCCCCTTTTTTATATAATTAAATATTTAGTTTTTATATTTTTACTCTTTTATATGTTTTTTATTCTATATATTTTTAGCTGAAAAGTTTACCTTCTTTAAAAAGTAAATAAATAAAAAAATAATTTTTATATTTTTACTCTTAGATTTTATATATTTTTAGTTGAAAAATTTACTTTTTGTTTTTTAAAAACTTTTTCCCTTAAAAAAATAAAATAAAATAAAATATATATATAACAAAAAGTAAATTTTATATTTATATATATATATATATATGTATATATAATATTTTTATATTTTTAGCTTAAAAATGTCCCCCGTTTTAAAATAATTAAATATATAATTTATATATTTTTACTCTTTGTTTATTATATATAGTTTTAGCTAAAAAAAAGTACCTATATAGTTTTTATATTTTTATGTTTTTATTTTGTATATTTATAACTTAAAATTTTCCTCTTTTTTTTAAACAATTAAATATGTCGTTTTTATATATCTACTCTTTTATGGTTTTTATTTGAGATATTTTAAGCTTAAAAACGTACCTTTTTAAAATAAATAAATATACAGTTTTTATATTTTTATGTTTTTATTTTGTATATTTTTAGGTTACATATTTCCCCTTTTAAAATAATTAAATATATAGTTTTTATATTTTTTACTCTTTATATGTTTTTTATTTTAGATATTTTTAACTTTAAAATTTCCTTTTTTAAACAATTATATAGTTTTTATATTTTTACATTTTTATTTAGTATAGTTAAAAATTTACCTTTTTTAAATAATTAAATATATATTTTTTACGTTTTATATTGTATATTTAAAAAATTACTTTAAAAAATATATATATTTTTACTCTTTTATATGTTTTTATTTTGTATATTTTTTGTTTAATTTTTTTTTTAATCATATTTATTTTTAAAACTCGACCAGAAAAATTAGATTAAGAAAAATTAATTAAAGGGGATTGCATTTTTTTGACAATGTTCCCAGTTATTTGCAAAAAAATCTAGGTGAAACTAATTTTAAAAACGGAAAAAAAAATAAAAAAATTCATGCTACGTTAAGTGATCGGCCGTGACGAAAGCTGAGTTTGCTGGTAAATGCTTTTAAAATTAACATGGCTGGTGATTTATACCACTAGGGCCTGACAGGGCTGTCAGAAAAAATTGTGTAAAATATGAAAAATAAGATATAGGATGTAGTGAGATGTCAGTGGGTTATTTACGTCCTACCAATAATTCCCCGGCCTCCCGCATACAGCCTATGGGCAGATCTGCTGTCTTGGTATTTTTGTGTTTGGTGACATAAATCAAAAAAATGTTGCTAGAACGTAACCTTTGTCTGACATGTAAAAATATTTTTCGGGATCAATTGTATCTTCTTTATTTGTATTTACAAAACATTTGGAACATTTTGTTTATAGATGAAAGATACAATTTTTTTACTGCACCCAATTCATTCAATATATAAATGATTTTCAAAAATTGGAAATATTAACTAGTTTTATTTTTTTCTTTACATTTTTCTTTATTATTATTTTTTTATTTTTATTTTTTTTTCTAATCACAATATGATAACAGAACATCCGCTTTTGTATCACACATATACAATAACACTCCTTACAAAAGAATAATGACATAAAGAATATTATGTCAAGTCATCCTAATCCTAAATTTTGTAATTTCATTAATCTTTAAACAATTTTGACCAACACAAATAATGCAGTTAATGACACCAATTTACAATAATTTTCGATATTTACTATTTTTTTTTTTTTTTTTGCAAACAAAAAGTAATAAATATGAAAGGTTCCAAATTAAAAAAAAAAAACAACAACAAAAAAACTTTTTTTTTTTTTTTTTTAAATACAAGAATGTTAGGTTTCAGGTTCCAACTTTAAAAAAAAATAAAAATAAATAAATAAAAAAAATGTATTTAATTATTTTAAATCTGAGAATGTTAGGTTTCACGTTCCAAATTTTCAAACTTTTTTTTTTTTTTTCATTAGTGATGATACTAGCTAATTCTGACAAAGTACAGGTGGCGTTGTGCTAGACAATCCGCTTCTTTGAGCTTTGTTTTTAGTGATTTTTCTCTTATGTAAAAAACCTGGTCCAAGGTTCATCAGTGTCATCCAAGTTTCTGTGAGTGTCCATTGCTAATAACGGAGTTTGGCCACAATATCATTAGTTTTTCTTGGATGAAAAACAAAATCTGATGTTTTTTCAAGCCTTTCCTATCAAAAAGTCTGAAAAACAGACAGAGCATGGACGGCATCCGTGCACATTATGACTTTTTCATGGACCCATTGTCTGGATGGGACTTTACTTATGTATAAACTTTAAAAAAAATATATATTATACTTACATTTTTTATTTTATTTATTTTTTGTATTCTTGCAAAAGTATTAGTTGTTTTGATTTTATCTGTGATGCTAAGGCCACAAGAGCGTATGGCATCCGATGTGAGTGTGAGCCGAGTGTCATACCACTGTGATTCGATCCTACGATCGGATCACAGCCGCGGAGGAGAGGGAGGGATTAACCTCCCCATCTCCTCCATTACCAGCTGATGCGATTATCACACTGCACTCTGGTGTCATCCGAGCGCAGTGCGATGTTTCTCTCGCACCCATAGACTTGTATGGGTGCAAGTGAAAACGGATTGGATTCCACCTACAGCATGTCGCGATTGTTTTATTGGTTCAATTAGGGCTGAGAAAATAATTGCACATGAGAACGACCACATAGAGTAACATGGGTTTAGTTAGAATGTGATTTTTTTATCGCATTCCAGTCGGACTGTTGTGTCCTAGCCCTAAAACTCCAGGAGAGAATTATTTTTTGGCTAGGACAATGACTGGTTTCAGATCATTGCAGACGTATCTCAGTATATACTTGGCCAATGCAATTCTATGGATACTACAATATACAAAGATTACCACTTATTGTCACACCTAAGGTTTTAAGGAGCATTTACCCTTAAATTATAGGGGTTGTACGGTCTTATGCTACAAGGCTGCAGTCACTCCATATGACTGCAGACTTGTGCATCGTCACATTACGCACACTGCACGCTATGAGGAGTCTCCGAATGGCTGGAGTATTTGATTTGCAGGCTTCCGGCCACATTCCAACTAGACTGTATCCGGCCCTGCTCAATTCACTTGCATTGAACAAGGTGGGATACAGTCTAGTTGGCATGTGATTGTATTTATGGAAATGACATACTTGTGGTCACGCGCTCGCTGCCAGCACTGGAGAATCCTCACAGTGTGCACTATGTGAAGATGCACAAGTCTACAGTCACAGGGACTGACTGTAGACTTGTAGCCTAAGGCCAAACAAACCCTTTAACCCCTTCACGACCGATGAAAGAAATTTATGTAACTGGCCATGTCTCTACCTTTGATGCGGGCTCACTGTCTGAGCCTGCACCTTTTCCCGTACTTGATGGTTGATTTATTTGGCCATCAAGTAGCTGTAACATTGATGTCTCCAACCAGTTAAATACCACTGTCAATCACTGACAGCAGAATTTATTACACGCAAACCGGAAGAGCATCAGTGATCCCACCCATCAGTGCCCCATCAGGTGATAATAGGGAAACAATGGGTTACCATTACAGACAGGGGTCAGCTGATGACAAGCGTGCCTCTCATCACGATCCTCCTGTGAACGCTGACCTGTGGCCGGCATTGATAGGAGATATTGATTTCTGCTGTACAAAATGATGCTGATGTCCTGCTCTGTACAGCACAAGCGATTGGACGATTACAGCTTCAAATCCCCTATTAAATCCAGTAAAAAAAAAGTTTAAAAAAAAACAAAAAACACAATTTCAAATCACCCCTCTTTTGACCCATTTAAAATAAAACAATAAAAAAAACTAGGTGAACAAGGGATTGGATCCAGGTAGTCACTCTTGTGGCTCTTGAAGCCCTGACTCCAGCAGTGTCCACTTCTTGTAAATCTCCCCAAAAGTTTTGAATGGCCTTTTCTTAACAATCCTATAAAGGCTGTGGTTATCCCGGTTGCTTGTGCACCTTTTTCTACCACACTTTTTCCTTCCACTCAACTTTCCATTAATATGTTTGGATACAGCAATCTTTGTGAACAGACAGCTTCTTTAGAAATGACCTTTTGTGGCTTACCCTCCTTGTGGAATGTGTGTTGTGTCAATGACTGCCTTCTGGACATTCGTCAAGTCAGCAGTCTTCTCCATGATTATGAAGCCTACTGAACCAGACTAAGGGATCATTTTAAATGCTTAGGAAGCCTTTGCAGGTGTTTTGTGGTAATTATTCTAATTTTCTGAGATATCTGAGGTTATCCTGTTTGCTTGTGCACTTTTTTCTTTTCGACCATTTTTCCAGAAGATCTGTATTGATCCCTATTGACTTCCATTATACTTGGTACAGGAGACGCTTCCACTCAAGTTTCTGATTACTCGTTGCAAATACCGAGCACCCGAGCATGGTAGTGCTCGCTCATCACTAGTTACGAGTTCCGAGCTCCCGAGCATAGTAGTGCTCACTCATCACTAGTTACGAGTACCGAGCACTCGAGCATGGTAGTGCCCGCTCATCACTAGTTACGAGTACCGAGCATGGTAGTGCTCGCTCATAACTAGTTACTAGTACCGAGCATGGTAGTGCCCGCTCATCACTAGTTACGAGCACCGAGCACCTGAGCATGGTAGTGCTCACTCATCACTAGTTACTAGTACCGAGTACTCGAGCATGGTAGTGCTCGCTCATCACTAGTTGCGAGTACCGAGCACCCGAGCATGGTAGTGCCCGCTCATCACTAGTTACGAGTACCGAGCACCCGAGCATGGTAATGCTCGCTCATCACTAGTTACGAGTACTGAGCACCAGAGCATGGTAGTGCTCGTGACTCGCCCACCCCAGGGCTATGGGACACCGGGTGCCGGACCGGACTAGTCCGGTGGTAGTCAGTGGTGGCTGGGCCCGGCTCCGTGGCCCTGGTGGGTGTCAGTTGAATATGTGGCTTGAATTAAAGTTTGTGTTCGTGACGCCACCTGTGGTATGCGGCTACTAAGCCGCCGCTGCTGTGTGAGGCCTCCGGGATGATGTTATGGCAGCAATGGTAGTACTGCTCCCCACAGGTGGAGCAATGCCCGGGGCACGGTTGGTGCTTGTGGAAGTCTATGGTGCTGCGTGACTAACACGGTGCAGGGCCGACCAGCAATGAAAGAAACAGGCACAAACAGTAGTCTCTTTACCTTCTCCTCTTTTACTCGGCAGAAACTTAGTCCAGGGAGACCGTCACAGATGGTAAAGATGATCCGGCCGGCCTGGAAGTGCCTGGGGTGATCTTTGGCCAGTTGAGTATGAGGCCTACTCCTTAATCTTTCTCTGCTGTGTTAGGACACTGCACTTTGGGTTTGCAATTGCCCTCTTGCTGCTGGGACTTGTTGTTCGTCCCCTTTTCTGTGTGGTAGACTGCGCAGGCCCTCTCTGGTGCTTCTCTGCTGGAGTCTACACCGGGCCCTTGGGATGCAGCTGTACCTTCAGATTGCTTCTGGGACAGGGGGCTTACAGCTCTCCTGCCCTCCGGATTCAGCTACCAGGGATGGATTTTATGCCCTGGCAACTACAGACTCCGATGTCCGAGTCCCTGCTGTGCCTCTCTGCTCCCCTTGCTTCACTGGGCCAAGCTATCCCAGCTCTAGGCCCCAGTTTACAAGGCAGCACTACTCTGCGTCTGCACTCTTTCACTCCTGTCTCCAGACTAACTACCACTTCCTCCTTCCAGCCAGACTTAAGGAATGCTCCCTGAAGTTCCAGGTTCAGAGCTCCCCCTGCTGGCCGGAGGGAGAACTGTGTTGAGTGTTAACTTACTGGCCAATAGATCTCCCAATTACCTCCAGGCTCAGCATTAACCCTTTTGGGAGGGCAATGCTGTTGTGGCGACCAGGTCTTGGGGCGCCACACTCCCCCTTAGTTAAATTCAGTACTCCCGGACTGTAGAAACAAACATGACATGTTAGAACATTTCATCCCATTATGGGAGGCGCAAATACTTTAACGTTACAACCTTAAACATTACTATAAGAGTCCAGTGTGGCTCCCTGCCGGGTGTCCATTACACTGCTCCATGGGGGACCCGCCGCGTTCAAACCCCCAACGTAGGCTCTGGGCGTGCGTCAGAGCATTGATGACCCCACTCTATGCACGCCGGACGGGTTTTTCTTCAGGGGTGTTGAGCACACTGGTGCTAACTATGAACAATTTAGGTGTTGGCCACCCATAGTCCAGTGGCCCAATTGTCCATTTTCGCAATCAAAGAAAAAGAAAACATTTTGTACACAACATGACAGACATTTTGCATAACTATTTACATTCTAATAAGTACTCTTTCCCTTATACAGTTGACTCCCTATACCTTAGAGGGGGTTGTCCCCGAGTGCTGCGCTGGGACCTACGTAGCTCTGGTGTTTGCCCCTGACTACGTGGTGCGTCTTCTATCTCAGCACTACAGGTGGGCCTAACCCCCATAGGTAAGCGTGATGGTTGCCTTTGTGATCTAAGAGTCGCCAAGGGTATGACAGGTTCACCACTGACAGGGGGTTGATCCTCCTGTTCCACTGCTGGCGTGTCATCTCGTGCTGGAGCGGACGATTCTTTAGGTGGATCCGGAACCTTTTCCGTTTCTGGCTCGACCAACTGCGGAAACGTCAAAACTGGTACCACTATGGCATTGTTTATTCGGGTCCAAGTTTTGGGGAACTTTCCAAGGATGGTTTGAATCATCTCCCCTTCTTTCTCTTGACTTTGGGGACTTCCTTGTACTCCTTCCATTTCTCTTTGGATTCTGCACCGTTCAGGGCACGCTTTCAGGCGGTCTCGGGAAATTGCTTGATAGGTCTTGCCTTCATCTTTGCTTATGAGGCATACCTTACTATTGTCAAAGTTGGAGGGGATAATGGTGTAGGGCTCGCTTTCCCACTGATCATCCAATTTATGCGCCTTCCGCTTCTTCTTGAGGACTTGTTCTCCAGGTGCTAAGGGAGTTGCTGGGGCTGTTTGATTGTAATGCTGTTCTTGTCTTGTTCTTGCTTGAGACAGGCTCCTCTCTACGCACTCCTGGACCTTACGGTACCGCTGCTGCCGTTCTGTATCCCAATCCTCTATTTCTTGAACCGCCTCAGGCGACACAGTCCCCATCTCAAAGTCTACAGGCAACTTGCCTGGTCTGGCTCGCATCAGGTAAGCGGGGCTGCAGTTGGTCGAATTCACTGGGATGTGGTTGTACAGGTCTACCAGATCTGGCAACTTTTCTGGCCATTGGTTCCTTTCCTCCAGCGGTAGGGTCTTCAGCATATCAATAACCACATGGTTCATTTTCTCGCACAGTCCATTGGTTTGGGGGTGGTACGGTGTGGTTCGGATTTTCTTACAACCGTACATGTTACAGAACTCTTGGAACACTTCAGCCTCGAATGCAGGACCCTGATCAGTCAGTACCCTTTCCGGATAGCCGTGAGGTCGGCAAAAGGATGCCTGGAACGCTCTAGCTGCTGTCCTGGCTGTCTGGTCCTTCACAGGCACTACTACCAGGAAACGAGAGTAATGGTCCACAATGGTGAGGGCGTACACATAGCCTGACCGGCTTGGTGTTAACTTCACGTGGTCCAGGGCCACCAACTCCAGAGGCTGCTTTGTGACAATTGGCTGCAAGGGAGACCTTTGGCTGGCATCGTCTTTCCGCCTCAGGTTACACGGGCCACAGTCTCGGCACCACTTCTCGATCATCTTTCTCATGTGCACCCAATAGAACCGATCACGGAGTAGGGCCTCCAACTTCTTCCACCCGAAGTGTCCTGCGTTATCATGATACGCTGCTAGGACCATTGGAGCATCTATCTGCGGAACCACTATCTGCCAGACAAGTTCATTTGTTCGATAGTTGACATATCTCTTGCAGAGCTTGCCTTGGTAGGTGAACAGTCGTCCCCTCTCCTTCCACAGCTGCTGGGCTTCCTCTGGAGCGTCTGGGCCAAGATGGGTCTCAGCTTGCGCTAGCTTCTCTTTGACCAATCGCACGGCCGGGTCACCGTTCTGTGTTTCTTCCCAATTATGGTGGAGTAAGGGGTTGACCGAGACCCCGTGCTGGCTTGAGCGCTTCACTCCCACAGCATGCTCACACTGGGACACACCTTGGTGATGGAAAGCCGGTAACTCTATCTCTTCGAGTTCATCCATGTCTTCTCCAGACTCGGGCAAGTGAGGCATTCTGGACAGCGCATCAGCATTGTTATTCTTCTTGCCAGCCCGATACTTGATGGTAAAGTCAAAGTTAGACAGCCGGGCCATCCATCGCTGTTCCATCGCACCTAACTTGGCTGTTGCCAGGTGTGTCAACGGATTGTTGTCCGTGAAGATGGTGAACTTGGCCGATGCCAGATAGTGCTTGAAGCGTTCAGTCACTGCCCAAACAATAGCGAGGAACTCCAGCTTGAAGGAACTGTAGTTTTCTGGATTCCTTTCTGTGGGCCGAAGCTTCCTACTGGCGTACGCTATCACCCTCTCTCTGCCTCCCTGTACCTGGGACAGAACTTCTCCCAGTCCCACGTTGCTGGCGTCTGTATACAGTACAAACGGTTGGCTGTAGTCAGGGTAGGCCAGAATTTCTTCTCCCGTGAGAGCCCCTTTCAGCCAGACAAAGGATGTTTCCAGTTGGCTGCTCCATTCAAATGGAGGGCTCTGCTTCTTAGCCTGCTTTGGCTGGCCCACCAGGAGATCTTGAAGGGGCGCTGCTATCTTGGTGAAACCATCAATGAACCTTCGGTAGTAGCCCACCAGTCCAAGGAACTGCCGCACCTCCTTCACTGTGGTGGGTCTTGGCCAGTCCTTGATTACAGTGACTTTCTCCGGATCAGGTGCCACACCTTCTGCGCTGACCACATGACCCAGGTACTGTACCTTTGGCTTCAAGAGGTGACATTTGGACGGCTTGATCTTCAGGCCATATTTTGACAAGGATTCAAACACTTCTGCTAAGTGCTTCAGGTGGTCCTCATAAGTCTTGGAGTAGACTATTACGTCATCCAGGTACAACAGCACGGTTTCAAAGTTGTGGTGGCCCAAGCAGCACTCCATCAACCTTTGGAATGTCCCTGGGGCGTTGCAGAGCCCGAATGGCATACAGTTGAACTCACAGAGGCCCATTGGTGTCGTGAATGCAGTCTTCTCCTTGTCCGCCTCTGCCACGGGAACCTGCCAATACCCACTGGTGAGATCCAAGGTGGAGAAATAATTAGCTGACTTTAAGGCTGTTAGTGACTCCTCTATTCTGGGCAGTGGATAAGCATCTTTATGTGTAATGCGGTTAATTTGTCTGTAATCTACACACATTCTCATTGTACCATCTTTTTTCTTTACGAGCACTAGTGGAGCTGCCCAGGGGCTACAACTATCTCTGATAACCCCAGCCTCCTTCATTTCCCGTAACATTTCCTTGGCACACTGATACTGTGCGGGGGGTACAGGGCGGTATCTCTCTTTAATGGGATGATGATCACCCGTGGGGATTTGATGTTTAACCCCTTTCACCTGCCCAAAATCTAGGGGGTATTTGCTGAAGACCCGCTCGTACTCCTGTACCACCCGGTAAACCCCATGCTTTTGGTGCGAGGGGGTGGAGTCGGTGCCTACATGTAATTTTTGGCACCAGTCTTCCGGCTGCCCCTTGGAGCCATTGTCTTCCGCCTGGTCGGACGGGATCAAGGGTTCCACTGCTTTAATGGTATTGTTACTGACAGTGTACAGTTTTGCTACAGTGGCGTACCGGGGCAATTTGGCCTCCTCCTCCCCACAATTCAGGACACGGACGGGCACTCTCCCCTTGCGGACGTCCGCTACCCCTCTGGCTATCAGGACTCCAGGCCTACTGTCTGAATACACTGGTTCTACCAAGGCATGGTAATCCTGACCCTTGAGGCCTATTGCTGCCCGACACCATATCAACATTTCACTTCTTGGGGGTATTACAATGGGGAGGGGGTCACTTACCCTCACACTGCCAATTTCTCCTCCGGCTAGCTCTACCTGCTGCCTCCTCATCAGGGCTCTGATCTCCCTCTGTAGGACACGCTGCTGCCCGGAGCTGGCAGTTTCAGACGCCTGTTGCAACAAAATTATCACTTCGGCAATACAATTTTCTATCACATTTGTACCAAGGGTTAGCAGTGGGTCAGATTCTTTGCGATCTATATCTACAATTATCATCCCCTGACATGGCAATTCCACCCGCCCCACTTTAATGGTTACTTCTTTGTACCCAATTTGAGGTAAGGGCTGACCATTACTGGCCACAATCGTTAAATCATCATCTGGGCCATGGTCAATGTCTGAATCAGCCCAATATCTTTTGTACAGTTTGTGGGGGATGGTTGTTGCCTGGGACCCCGTATCCAGGAGGGCATTCAAAGGGATCCCATCCAGCACAATGGGAAGGACCGGGCGTCCTCCCACATACTTGCTGCGGCTGGGGTTTGAGCCGGGCTTCCTCACACCTGGGGGTTGGCTCCTGGCCCCTGGCTCGGCCCGTTTAAAGGACAGCGTCGTGCAATGTGGCCCGCCTGGTTGCAGTGGCGGCAGATCGGTTGTCCTGTTGAATCATACCGGTCTGTGTCTCTGCCTCGGGTCGGCGGAATCCTCCTCTGTCGCATCCATGGGACGTCTTCTGGGCTGGAGGCCAACTCGATTTTTGCAGGCGAGGGGGTCATTTGTAGAGACTGCACGGTCTTGGCAAGGGCAGCCACAGTCTTGGTCAGCTCCTGGAACTGCTGTCTGAGCTCTGCAGTGGGATCCTTATCCAGGGACTGCGCCTCAGCCCCTGCAGTGGCTCGTGTTGCAGGCACCACCCCGGGGTACGTGATAGCAAGAGGCCGGAGGGGTACTGGGTCATTCGGTGTAGATTCTCTCAGTACCCTGATGGCCTGGTCCTTAAACTTGGCAAAGTCCAGAGCAGGGTTCTGCAGGACCAGGATACGCAGCTGGGTCCTGTGGGCATCTGACAGGAGCCCCTCTATGAACTGCTCAGTTAGGAGTTTGTCTTCTTCACGTACACTCTCTGGGTCCACCTGTTTAACTGCTTTCAGGGCCTCCTGCAAGTTTAAGGCATAGTCCCTTATGCTGTCCGTGGCCCGTTGCTTGCACCCAAAGAATCTCATCTTTATCTCTGCTGCGGTGCGGGTGTCAAAAGTACTCTTTAGCTTGGCCAGTATCTGGGCTGCTGTCCCTTTATCTGTATCAGGCCAGGACTTCGCTTCACGCTGGGCTGCGCCGGCTAGCTGTCCCATTAATATGCCCACCTTCTGGCTCTCAGTCAGAGGATACACCCGGAACAAGCTGTGCAGGCTTTCTCTGAAGTCACTCAAGGTATGGGACTCCCCGGAGTACTGCGGCAGCCATTCTGCTCCCGGTATGTACGGCATGGTGATCGGCATTACCGGCGCTACAGTGGGGGCTGGGGCGACGGCGACTGGGACTACTTCGGCCGGTGCTGCGGCGCCCTGGGCGATGGCAGCCACCTGCTCTCCCTCGGAGTCGGACATCTTCCTCCCCCTTAGTGAACCTTACCAGGCTCCGTTCACTTTTCAAATTTTCTTCCGGGTCGCGCGGGGTTAACAGCGCTCTGCTCTGATGGCGCGCTCCCTTCGCGCTCTTTGTCAGGCACGCCCCCCTTCTTCCTGCGCTCGGCGCGGCTAATGGCGGCGGCAATTTACAACCAGTACACAGTCTTTTACACAGTTCTTCAGGCGCACAGTACCCGGTGTGACCGGGCACGAAATCCTGTTCGTGACGCCAAAATTGACTCGCCCACCCCAGGGCTATGGGACACCCGGTGCCGGACCGGACTAGTCCGGTGGTAGTCAGTGGTGGCTGGGCCCGGCTCCGTGGCCCTGGTGGGTGTCAGTTGAATATGTGGCTTGAATTAAAGTTTGTGTTCGTGACGCCACCTGTGGTATGCGGCTACTAAGCCGCCGCTGCTGTGTGAGGCCTCCGGGATGATGTTATGGCAGCAATGGTGGTACTGCTCCCCACAGGTGGAGCAATGCCCGGGGCACGGTTGGTGCTTGTGGAAGTCTATGGTGCTGCGAGACTAACACGGTGCAGGGCCGACCAGCAATGAAAGAAACAGGCACAAACAGTAGTCTCTTTACCTTCTCCTCTTTTACTCGGCAGAAACTTAGTCCAGGGAGACCGTCACAGATGGTAAAGATGATCCGGCCGGCCTGGAAGTGCCTGGGGTGATCTTTGGCCAGTTGAGTATGAGGCCTACTCCTTAATCTTTCTCTGCTGTGTTAGGACACTGCACTTTGGGTTTGCAATTGCCCTCTTGCTGCTGGGACTTGTTGTACGTCCCCTTTTCTGTGTGGTAGACTGCGCAGGCCCTCTCTGGTGCTTCTCTGCTGGAGTCTACACCGGGCCCTTGGGATGCAGCTGTACCTTCAGATTGCTTCTGGGACAGGGGGCTTGCAGCTCTCCTGCCCTCCGGATTCAGCTACCAGGGATGGATTTTATGCCCTGGCAACTACAGACTCCGATGTCCGAGTCCCTGCTGTGCCTCTCTGCTTCCCTTGCTTCACTGGGCCAAGCTATCCCAGCTCTAGGCCCCAGTTTACAAGGCAGCACTACTCTGCGTCTGCACTCTTTCACTCCTGTCTCCAGACTAACTACCACTTCCTCCTTCCAGCCAGACTTAAGGAATGCTCCCTGAAGTTCCAGGTTCAGAGCTCCCCCTGCTGGCCGGAGGGAGAACTGTGTTGAGTGTTAACTTACTGGCCAATAAATCTCCCAATTACCTCCAGGCTCAGCATTAACCCTTTTGGGAGGGCAATGCTGTTGTGGCGACCAGGTCCTGGGGCGCCACACTCGCTCATCACTAGTTACGAGTATCGAGCACCTGAGCATGGTAGTGCTCACTCATCACTAGTTACGAGTACTGAGCACTCGAGCATGGTAGTGTTCGCTCATTACTGGTTACGAGTACCGAGCATGGTAGTGCTGACTCATCACTAGTTACTAGTACCGAGCACTCGAGCATGGTAGTGCTCGCTCATCACTAGTTACGAGTACCGAGCATGGTAGTGCTCACTCATCACTAGTTACTAGTACCGAGCACTCGAGCATGGTAGTGCTCGCTCATCACTAGTTACGAGTACCGAGCATGGTAGTGCTGACTCATCACTAGTTTCTAGTACTGAGCACTCGAGCATGGTAGTGCTCGCTCATCACTAGTTACGAGTACCGAGCACCCAAGCATGGTAGTGCTCGCTCATCACTAGTTACGAGTACCGAGCATGGTAGTGCTGACTCATCACTAGTTTCTAGTACCGAGCACTCGAGCATGGTAGTGCTCGCTCATCACTAGTTACTAGTACCGAGCATGGTAGTGCCCGCTCATCACTAGTTACGAGTATCGAGCACCTGAGCATGGTAGTGCTCACTCATCACTAGTTACGAGTACTGAGCACTCGAGCATGGTAGTGTTCGCTCATTACTGGTTACGAGTACCGAGCATGGTAGTGCTGACTCATCACTAGTTACTAGTACCGAGCACTCGAGCATGGTAGTGCTCGCTCATCACTAGTTACGAGTACCGAGCATGGTAGTGCTCACTCATCACTAGTTACTAGTACCGAGCACTCGAGCATGGTAGTGCTCGCTCATCACTAGTTACGAGTACCGAGCATGGTAGTGCTGACTCATCACTAGTTTCTAGTACTGAGCACTCGAGCATGGTAGTGCTCGCTCATCACTAGTTACGAGTACCGAGCACCCAAGCATGGTAGTGCTCGCTCATCACTAGTTACGAGTACCGAGCATGGTAGTGCTGACTCATCACTAGTTTCTAGTACCGAGCACTCGAGCATGGTAGTGCTCGCTCATCACTAGTTACTAGTACCGAGCATGGTAGTGCCCGCTCATCACTAGTTACGAGTATCGAGCACCTGAGCATGGTAGTGCTCGCTCATCACTAGTTACGAGTACCGAGCACCCGAGCATGGTAGTGGCCGCTCATCACTAGTTACGAGTACTGAGCACCGGAGCATGGTAGTGCCCGCTCATCACAAGTTACGAGTACCGAGCACCCGAGCATGGTAGTGCCCGCTCATCACTAGTTACGAGTATCGAGCACCTGAGCATGGTAGTGCTCGCTCATCACTAGTTACGAGTACCGAGCACCCGAGCATGGTAGTGCCCGCTCATTACTAGTTACGAGTACTGAGCACCGGAGCATGGTAGTGCCCGCTCATTACTAGTTACGAGTACAGAGCACCCGAGCATGGTAGTGCCCGCTCATCACTAGTTACGAGTACCGAGCACCCGAGCATGGTAGTGCCCGCTCATCATTAGTTACGAGTACTGAGCACCCGAGCATGGTAGTGCTCGCTCATCACTAGTTACCAGTACAGAGCACCCGAGCATGGTAGTGCCCGCTCATCACTAGTTACCAGTACTGAGCACCCGAGCATGGTAGTGCCCGCTCATCACTAGTTACGAGTACTGAGCACCCGAGCATGGTAGTGCCCGCTCATCACTAGTTACCAGTACAGAGCACCCGAGCATGGTAGTGCCCGCTCATCACTAGTTACCAGTACTGAGCACCCGAGCATGGTAGTGCCCGCTCATCACTAGTTACGAGTACCGAGCACCCGAGCATGGTAGTGCCCGCTCATCATTAGTTACGAGTACTGAGCACCCGAGCATGGTAGTGCTTGCTCATCACTAGTTACCAGTACAGAGCACCCAAGCATGGTAGTGCTCGCTCATCACTAGTTACAAGTACTGAGCACCCGAACATGGTAGTGCCCGTTCATCACTAGTTACGAGTACTGAGCACCCGAACATGGTAGTGCCCGCTCATCACTAGTTACGAGTACCGAGCACCCGAGCATGGTAGTGCCCGCTCATCACTAGTTACGAGTACTGAGAACCCGAGCATGGTAGTGCCCGCTCATAACTAATTGTTAATTCTACACAGCAAATGATTAAGGGGTTGAATATTTTTGCAAAGCTGTCAAAAATCTATCCTGTCCTGTTCGGAAGCTTTGTCCTGGGCAGCGGGCAGCACTGACGCCCCAACCTGTCACAGGGCACTTGTAAATCCCTTCTCCAAAGTGTGTGTGAGGGTTGGAAGGGGGTGAGGAGAGGGACAGCTCTTCTGGACATGAGAGCAAGTTGGATTATCCCAGGGCGCAGGGCTCAGCTGTCAGTCTGTGTTATCAGAGCCTGTCTCCACACTGCCGGGACTGGAGCTACTGGTGTGTTTAACATAACCCACACAGATATGTGGACAGAGCGGAGACAAGGGTCACAGGCTGCACCCCTGGGACATTAACCCCTCCATGCCAGCAGTGGAGCAAATCATTGCTCATTTGCTCATTGTGATACTGGAATGTTCCATCATGATATTTATAAATATTTATCCGGAAAATATTTTGCAGAAACTTTTGGATTAAATGCAAATGACCTGATTTAGTGTTTCGGAACGGGGCAGGGTTGGTCGGTGCCCTATGCAATATTTCCTGCTGATGTCCCTGCGCTTATGATAAACCATATAGTACCCAAATAATACAATCATAAACATTCCCATAAGATAGCTCAATAACAATGCCTAATCCATAAACTAATAGGGGTCGTCCAATTTTGGAAATCCTATATTTTTTTAAACTTGGATGCATATTACTAGCATTGCACCATTTGCATCCTCTGGCTTTCACTATCTATTGCTGGCTGCAGAACGAGTTAACTGAGAATCCGTCAGTGAGCTCTGCTATTGCGGTCTGATGGGGAGTTTTACTGTTTGATCCAACTTTTCTGAGCTTCTCTCAGCCGATTTATGACCATAGACCACATCAAAGTGAAATGTGCAGAGATATTAGCCTGTAAAAGCCAAATAATGCAACATTTTCATTGAAGTCACAATGCAAAAATGATTTTTAACCCCAAAGTACATAAATTTAAAGGGGACCTGCTGAAAACTGCAACTGATTTGCAGGCGGGATGGCATAGAGCAGGAGGAGCTGATCAGATTTATAGACATTTTTGTTGGAAAAGATTCAGTAAAACACTTTATTCATTGAAATCCCTGGTGTTTTTATGGTAGGAGTCCAGTGGGTGGGGCTATACAGTGACTGATAATCTTCCCTGCAGAGATAGGACCGCCCACTGGACTCATGCATACATAGACACCAGGGATTTTAATGAATAAAATAATAATAATAATAGAGAGGGAGGGGGGAGGGTATTGGGGTTTTGTTCTGATGATTGTAAATGATGGTAACCACATCTCTAAAACTTGTCATTATTATTGCTGACATAAATATTGTATGTTACAAGTTCTTTTTTTTTTTTTTTTAAACATAATAAAAAGAAGTTTAAAAAAAAAATAATAATAATATAAATTATACTCAATCTTTCCCTACAAACCAATATATTATTCTTCTCAGTTTTCCTTCCCTAATGCAGATTGGAATGCATGTACATGAAAGTCCCCTTTAGGTTAAATTTAAAAAAAAAAAAAAAAAAGTCCCCAAAAGTGGATAATCCTTTTAAGAATATATTATCGCTCTATGCAGTTCACTTTCTATAAGTTTTTAGACAATAGCTGACCAGGCTTCTAGTGCAGCACAGCGCCACACACTGAGTAGTGGCCATTATGCGGTACTGCAGCTCAATAGACTACTGTATGACCTGCAGTATCTGAGAACGGCCACTACCCAGTGTACGGCGCTGTAGTGTTTCGGATTTCTATAGTGTGCATCTGGCAGCGGCAGGACATGGCACAGCTGATTGTGGGGGGCTACGTGTCGGACACCCACCAGTATTGTACTCCTTAAAGAGGGTGAAAATCCGCAACATAAGAAACATGCTTCAGATTGGGAGTGCAGAACACCTGAGATGTTAGGAGTCATCCAGCACATGGTGGGGGTCTTAACCCCCTCACCTCCGGGCCACTTTCCATTTTTTTTGTCTTCATTTTTTCCTCCACTTCTTCCAAGAGCCATAATGTTTTTACTTTTCCGTCAGTATGGCCATATGAGGGCTTGTTCTTTGCTGGATGAGTTGTACTTTTGAATGACTCTATTCAGTTTATCACATAGTGTACTGGAAAACGGGAAAAAAATATCAAAGTGCTTGAAATTGCAAAAAAAAATTCCACAATTGTTTATTTATTTATTTTTTTTCCAAAAAATTATTATTTACAATGTTCACTATATGGGAAACTGACTTGATTTTTAAAACTACTTATTTTTTTAAACTTTTTATTGTTTTTACTAGTCCCTTTAGGGCAGGGGTGGGGAACCTCTGAGGGCGGCAGTGCTTGGGCCGCAGCCTCGGTCTTGCAGGCTGCCGGCACTTTAAATCCCCACATGCGCTACTTGTGCGTACCAATGGAATCTCCCGCTGGCCAGTGTCAGCGTGCTCAGGACTTGCTTTGTGGGCAGATTTAGCGCTCTGCACTTCCATCCCACAGCAGTTTCACAGCTTCCAGCGGTCTGTGCCCGCCGTACGGAGCTGGGTCTCCACCCTCTGCCCTCCGGTGCTGTGTTTTTGGTGCCTGCCCTCCGGTGCTGTGTGCCCGTCCTCTTCCCTCCAGTGCTGTGTGCCCATCCTCTGCCCTCCGCAGCTGTGTGCCCATCCTCTGCCCTCCGCAGCTGTGTGCTCACCTTCTACCCTCCAGTGCTGTGAGTCCGTTGCCTGCCCTCCGATGCTGTGTGCCTGCCCTCTGCCCTCCAGTGATGTGTGTCCAGTCCAGCGCCTGCCCTCCGGTGATGTGTGTCCAGTCCACCGCCTGCCCTCCGGTGATGTGTGTTCAGCGCCTGCCCTCCGGTGCTGTGTGTCCGGCACCTGCCCTCCGGTGATGTGTGTTCAGCGCCTGCCCTCCGGTGCTGTGTGTCCGGCACCTGCCCTCCGGTGATGTGTGTCCGGCGCCTGCCCTCCGATGATCTGTATTCAGCGCACACCCTCTGGTCCAGTGCTTTGTGGCCCCTCCAGTTCTGTTGGTACGTGTACCACCTCCCAGAGTTGTGTACAACCCTCAGTGCTGTGTGCCCTCCCAATGCTGTGTATCACCCCAGCTTTGTGTCCCCCCCCTTGATGTCAGGGCTCCACAAGTGCTGTGTGCAGCCCCCCAGTGGTGTGTGTAGCCCCACCAGTGCCGTGTGCCCTGCAAATGCTGTGTATCACCCCCAGTGTTTGGTGTTTTCCCCCAATGCTGTGTACCCCCATTGATATCCATGCCCCCTAGTGATGTCTGTACATCGGAAGTGCTGTCCGTGCCCCCAGTCCCCCCAGTGATGTCTGTGCTCCCCCCAGTGATGTCTGTGCTCCCCCCAGTGATGTCTGTGCCCCCACAATGATGTCTGTGCCCCCACAGTGATGTCTGTGCCCCCACAGTGATGTATGTGCCCTCCCTCAGTGATGTCTGTGTCCTCCCCCAGTGATGTCTGTGCCCCCCAGTGATATCTGTGCCCAAACCCCTCCTGTGATGTCTGTGCCCCAACCCCTCCTGTGATGTATGTGCCCCAACCCCTCTTGTGATATATATTCCCCAGCCCCTCTTGTGAAGTATATGCCCCAGCCCCTCTTGTGATGTGTATGCCCCCAGCATCTCCTGTGATGTGCATGCCACCAGTGTCTCCTGTGATGTGTATGACCCCAGTGTCTCCTGTGATGTGTATGCCCCCAGTGTCTCCTGTGACTTATACTTCACATTGTAGATGCCTGGGCCATAATCACAGGAGGGGCTGGGGGCATATACATCACAGGAGGGGCTGGGGGCATATATATCACAGGAGGGGCTGGGAGCATATACATCACAGGAGGGGCTGGGGGCATTTACAGTTCCAGCATCTCCTATGTGATGTACAGTATATGCCCCCAGTCCCTGCAGTAATGTATATGCTCCAATGTTTTCTGTGATGTATATACAGCAGTCCCAGTGTCTCCTATGTGATGTATGTGTGACACCCCTGACTCTATCAGGGTGTCACAGGGACCTGCACCCCTGTATCCAATGGTGCAGCACCCACCCGCCATGATTCTGGGATCCTACCTACTGGTGTTGCTTCCATCAACACTCAAATCCTAACCACACCTCACACCACACCATGTCAGGCACATCAGTGGGTGGTCTAGATGGAATAGGGCCACCCGCATAGGGGTCAGGCAGACTGGTGGGAGGGAAGGAAGTCAGTTCAGAGTAGCCCTCAAAAAGTGAGGAGCTGAGGGAGTTGGAGGTCCCTGTGTGTGACCTTGGTTGGGTCGCAGACGGTGGTCTGGGACCAGAGGAGTTGGAGACCCGCTTGCAGGGTATTGGAGGAGGTGTAACAGACTTAGTTTTGGAGAATGGTCGGCATCAGAAGTCCAGTAACCGGACCGGTACCGAGGACGGTGGGGTACAGGCCCCTAAATCGGGGAGTAGCTTCACGCAACCTGATAATTAACCTGTGGAGGATAGTCTCTTTATGAACTTTCCCCAAGAGTTCAGGGATCGAAGGCATCAACACGAGGGGGATAAGGCTTTCCAGCTTATGCAGCCCACTGAGGTCCCAAATGTCAGCCATCGAGAGCACAGCTCCACTATATCAATATAGGGAGCGGGACCCTGAGAGCTTCAAGCCGAAGGGCACTCAGGAACATCTACATAATTGTACATGGAGGCAGTCTCCGGACCTCTAAGCAATACCGGCGGGGATGGACACCTGGACGGGCTCCCCGGAGTGGCAGCGGCACCCAGAGACTTGGTTTACTCCTGTGTCAGAGTCTGCTTAATCATTGCACCAACATCTTCACAGCCTGAGTGAGTACACTTGCCTCCCTGGGTCCTGCTTGCCCGCATAGCCTGCACAACACTATCTGCCACTTATCTCCAGAGTCCCGGGGCCTCCCCTACCCGTGGAGGGATCACCATCTCGCTGCCCCACTCCATCTTTCCCTGGGTACTCCCATTGGCAGCGGCGGTACTCCCTTACCGCACACCACGGGTGGCGTCACGAACTCTCCCCTGTAAATAATCCCCCCCTTTCATTTGAGTGGCCGCAGACCCCTGGGTCCAGGGACCCTCGAGCCACAACAAACCCCGGATCTGAGCAGTTCGCCTGCTCCAGGGGGCGGCACACCTCTGCCTCCAGCTTCTCCTGTGATGTATATACAGCTTCTGTTATATGACGTATATGATTTACCAATCTTATTATCACAAAGAGCTGACTGTGCTCCAGACAAAGACAAACCTGAAAAAGCAGTTGTGAGAAGCAACATGATCAATATCACCAAACATTACAGCCGCACCAAGGAGAAGCAGCTCCGGCCATCACTGTAGGGGTGAGTTAATTGTTTGACCAAATATAGCAGGGTCATTTTGACATTGATAATTTTGTGCGGCCCCTTAAGGTTAGTAGAAATTTCCAAATGGCCCCCGGCAGTGGCGTAACTAGAGTTTGATGGGCGAAAGTTCGGACCTGGACCCCCCCTCCAAGTACACCGACACTTGTGGTACGAGACAGTGACACTGAAACTCAGGGTACGGGATAATGACGCTGACACTTGGCTCTTACCCTCAGCACCCAGATTTCCCATGATTTGAAATCCCTCTATCAGCACCCAGCTTTCCTATGTTCTGATATCCATCTTATCCTCAGCACCCAGGTTCCCCATGCTCTGCTATACATCTTTCCCTCAGCACCCAGCTTTCCCATATCAGAGCATGGGAAAGCTGGGTGCTGAGAGATGTACAGCAGAGCATGGGAAAGCTGGGTGCTGAGAGATGTACAGCAGAGCATGGGAAAGCTGGGTGCTGAGGGAAGGAGCCTTTTCCCTCAGCACAAAACGTTCCCATCCCATGCTTGTATCTTTCTCCCCCCTTGTATATAGTTCTACAAATAGAATAATGGCCCCCGCATAGCCTTCCATATAGTATAAAGGGTCCCACATAACCCTTCATATTAGAATGCAGCTACATAGTCCTCCATATATTATAATGCATTTCCCATAGTTCTCCATGTATTATAATTCACCCCATAGTCCTCCATGTATAAAGTAGCCCTCATAACCCTCTAATTATTATAATGAATTTACCATAGCTTTCCATGTATTATAATTCACCCCATAGTTCTCCATATATTATACTGCACGCCATGGTACTTCATGCATTATATAATGCACTCTCATAGTCCATGTATAAGGTAGCCTTCATAGTCCTCCATATATTATAATGTAGCCCCCATAGTCCTATATGTATTATAATGCAGCCCCATAAAACTTTCATATTGTGTTATGCAGCCCCATACTCCTCCATGTATAATGCACCCATATAGTCCATGTATAAGGTGTCTGTCATGTTGTATAATGCAGCCCCATAGACCTCCATGTATAATGTAGTCAGCCCCCCATGCTCCATATATAATGTAGTCAGCCCCTGATGCTCCATGTATAATGCAAGCAGCCCCCATGCTCCATGTATAATGCAGCCCTTCATGCTCCATGTATAATGCTGGCAGCCCCCCATGCTCCATGTATAATGCAGGCAGCCCCCCCATGCTCCAAGTATAATGCAGCACCCCTATGCTCCATGTATAATGCAGGCAGCCCCCATGCTCCATGTATAATGCAGGCAGCCCCCATGCTCCATGTATAATTCAGCCCCCCATACTCCATGTATAATGCAGGCAGCCCTCCCCAGTCTCTGGCCACCGTGTACACATTGATTTAAAAAACAAACAAACAACAAGTTCTTACCTCTCTCCTCGTTCCAGCATTGCTCCGTCCTCACCTCTCCTTGTTCCCCTGCTGCTGCGGTCGGCGTCCTCTCGCCCTGCGCTCTGTGCTCTCAGCACAGCGGTCGCACAGGAGTGACGTCACCGCGCAGGCACAGGGGGGGAGAATGATGGAGCATGGAGCTGCACTGGCCGCTCCACGCCTCATTGTTGCTGTGCGCGATGACGGGGCAGGGGGGTCCGGTGTCATCGGCGGCGGCACCGGGTCATATAGCGGCCACGTGGTCTGCGCCAGATCAGGCAGCTCCTCTCACAGAAAGGAAGCTGCGGGGTCCGGTCGCAGTCGCAACCTCTGCGACCGCGGTAGTTACGCCCCCTGACTCCCGGCAGAAAAAAGGTTCCCCACCCCTAATTTAGGGAAATTGAAGCTGCGATATTCTGATTGTTTGTGCTGTACAGGGCAGCATCAGAATCAGCACCGCTCTGTGTGGCGCCCTGGGCAAGCCAGGACATCACAAGCACTACACCAACACACCCCACACTCCCGGTCAGGCACACCAAAGTCAGACAAAAACCCTTGTTGCCTTCCTCCAGGGGCTGATGTTCACACCAGGGGGTGGGCCAGGCGGTTGGTCCCGCCCACCGAGGAGTTCACAGTCCTGGAGGCGGGAAAAGCAGGCAGATCAGTTGAGGAGTGAGAAGAGTAGAGTGGTAAAAGAGTAGCCTGAAGTTGGTCCGGGTGTGTGGGCCGGACGGATCAGAAAGGTTGGCAGACGGTGGTGACAGTCTGCAGGAGTGGCCTATTGGAGCTAACCGTAAGGACCGTGGACGGGCGGTGGCCTGGCGGTACCGGACCGGTACGCAAAGAGAAGCCAGCACCATCCGGCAGGGGCTTACGGACCCCGACAAGGCTAGGAGTCGCCATGAATTTGTCAAATCCGTTAGCGAAGGGAAACTCCTGGGTTTCCCAGCAGCCAAGTCCCGACAGAAGGCAACAGTCCAACCGAGAGAGGGAAACACAGTCACCGCCAAGGCTAAAGTTCCCAGGGCCAGAGCCTGCGGGCAAAAGGGGCTCCTTCAGCACCCATCCAAGCTGGGGAGCGGGTTACCGGTGGGAACCCATTGGAACCGTACACACTACTCAGGTGCAGGGAAAGGCAGTCACCATCAACCTGCCGGGAGGAGAAAAACCGCAGCCGTCTGTGGGACCCGTCCATCCAGCCGTTTGTTTTACCGGAGACTCTGTGTACATCATTGGCTGAGTGAGTACCACCGTGCCGTGCGGCACAGCGCTGCCCCCGCGACCCTGCACCTCGCCAGGCCCCGTAACCCGCCTGCCATCCATCCCTACCCCATCACCGGGCCCTGGGACAACCAACCCCCTACCCACGGAGGGGAGAACCAACATCCAAGCTGCTCCCTGTCATTGCTCCCGGGATCCCCGTCCAGAGCAGCGGTGGTGTCACCAATCTCACCACAACCGTGGGTGGCGTCACGGACAATATCCAATCCCCACAATCAAATCCCCCTTTTCACTCACGGGCGAGGAGCGCCGCTCGAGTCCCCGGGATCCGGCCCACCGCTCGAGCCACCACCGAGCAGCAGCCGCAGCAGCAGCGGCCGGACCCGAGCAGTGGGAGAGCGCAGCGTCCCCTCCTCCGCCTGTGACACTCTGTACAGCAGAAGTAATGACTTCAGGGATTAAACACACAGCCGTTAGTGTCCACTGGAAGCTCATCATAACAAACACAGTGGTCATCAGCTAACCCCTCATTGTCATTACAACCCATTGGCATCTGGCGATCATGGGACCGAGAAATGACGCGCTCCCCACCAGCACGTGTTAAATTCCACTGTCAGTGGAATTTACCTGGTTAACAGCCACGGGCGAATCTCAGATAAACCCGTGGCTGTTAGAGGCACATGATGACTGATTAAATCAGCCATCATGTGCAGGGAGAGATGAAGGGCTCCTCAGTGAAGACTAGTTTTGGTTTGGCAAGTGAACACTACAAAGTTAACCTATACACAGTTTAATGGGCCTACCTACAGCTCCCTTATACAGAGTATCATGGTCTCACAGCTCCCCTATACAAAATATATCATGGGCCTATACTTCCGCTATACACAGTATGATGGTGTCGCGGGCGGAGAAGGGGACGCCGCGCTCTCCCACTGCTCGGGTCCGGCTGCCGCGGCTGCTGCGGCCTGCTGCTGCTTGGTGGCTCGAGCGATGGGCCGGATCCCGGGGACTCTAGCGACGCTCCTCGCCCGTGAGTGAAAGGGGATTGGGATTTTGGGATAGTTTATTGTCCGTGACGCCACCCACGGTTGTGGTGATTTGTTGACACCACCGCTGCTCTGTATGGGGATCCCGGGAATGATGGTATGGAGCAGCTAGATGTTAGTCCTCCCCTCCGTGGGTAGGGGGTTGGTTGTCCCGGGGCCCAGTGATGAGGTGGGAGATGCAGGGCTTGGTGGGTGCAGGGACGCGGGGGGGCAGCGCTGTGCCTTGCGGCACTGTGGTACTCACTCAGCCTGAGACGTTGACACAGTTTTCGGTAAAACACACGGCTGGAAAGACGGCTCCCACGGACGGCTGCACTTGCTTTCCCCAGTAGGTGACGGTGACGGTCCCTCTGTCCTGCACCTAAGTTGATGATGGTTGCGATGGGTTCCCACCGGTAACCCGCTCCCCGGCTTGGATATGGGCCGGAGGAGCCCTACTTTGCCCGCAGGCGCTGGCCCTGAGAAACTGGTGCCCTGGCGGTGGCGATGTCTCTCCGTTATGGTTGGACTGTTGCCTTCAATCGGGACTTGGTTGTTTGGAGACAGACGTCCCCTTCACTGACGGATTTGGCAAATTATGGCAACTCCTAGCCTTGCCGGGATCCGAAAGGCCCCTGCCCTGGTGCTGACTGTTCTTCGTATACTGCTCCAGACCGCCGGGCCACTACCCGTCCGCGGTCCTTCCAGCAACCTCCGACCAGTCACCCCTGCGGACTATCACCGCCGTCTGCTGACCTTGCTGTCACTGTCCGGGCACACAGCCGGACCAACTTCAGGCTTTACTACTGTCACTTCAGCTTCTCTCTTTAGCTTCACTACTCCTCACTCCACTGTTTACTCCTTCACTTCCCTAACTGTTCTGCCTGGTTCCTCCCGCCTCCAGGGCTGTAAACTCCTCGGTGGGCGGAGCCAACCGCCTGGCCCACCCCCTGGTGTGAACATCAGCCCCTGGAGGAAGGCAACAAGGATTTTGGTAGCCTTGGTGTTCCTAACTGGGGTGTAGGGTGTGGTGGTGTGATGACCTGTGACCCCTGGCTTGCCCAGGGCGTCACATTCCCCCTTAGCAAAATGCAGACCGTCCGCGGGCTGCCTGTCCAACACCGGTTTTATTTTCTGAAAAATATATAAAAAAAAGGTAAACGGTAACATATAAATCATAACATCATCCCACAACGGGAGGCACATTTCTTAAACGTTGCAAAATGGTTTACGGTTACGGTCTCCGCTCTCTCCCACCCAAGCAACCTGGCCCTGATGCTGCCCCTAAAACCCAGGCAGCACCCCTTGACCCAAGTCCAGCACAAGTTACCCGAGCGGGATCTGTCCTTCCCCTCCATAGGGTAGCCACCGGTTCCTGTGGTGGCTGGGCCCCAGCCTGCTCTGCTGAGGGCCCTCCCTCCAACCTGCCTCTCCGGAGGCGGCAATGCGGAAACGGTAACGGTAAAACAACTTATTTACAAGCCACTAACGTCTGTGGTTGCCCTGCAAGATCACGGGCTTGTCCATGAGCAGTTCCTCATGCACCTTTGTAAACGGTCCCCACGGGGACAACGGTGTCGGCAACGGCCGGTTTTCTCAATCACGGTAAATCAGGTTACTCCATCAGTTGATTACTTTCATTTGCAAACTTTTTCAAACAAACAGCTCAGTGGTGGTCCCAACGGGGACGGCTGCAGCGGGCATCCACTGCCCTTACTCCGGGTCCTCAACATCACCGGAGGAAGGGGGCGCGGCGCTCACTCGGGACTCCTGGCTGCCCCTTAGCTTAGCGTCCAGCGCAAACCACCCTCTCTCCCCACAGTGCCGGGTGTACTGCACAATGTCGCCCGGCATTAGGTTACGGCCGGGATGCTCTTCAGGCAGGTGGGCATTCACATCCCGCCGGGCTACAAACACTTCGGCCTCCAGGCCCGGTTCATATATAAACCCATAGCCCCGGCGGACATCAAACCGCCTCACCTGCCCTTCGTACAGCGGGCCCCGGACCCGGAACGTTGCTTGACGGAGGCTCTCTTTCTCTCTAATTGCTCGGGTCACCAGTTCCGCCTTCTTCCTCTCTCTCTCACCGATCTCCAGGCCCAGCGGTACCGGCTCCCTGTCCCAATACGGTGCTGCTGCGAGCTCCGGTGCACGGGTCGGGCCCCGCAGGACATTCTGGACGTTGCCCACTGTCAGGGATCCGGGCGGCAAGTCCCGAGGCGTCTTGGCCTTGGGCGCCGCCTTGCAGCGGCAACCCGGCGCTACCTCAGCCGAGGTGTGGGGGATGGGCACAGGGGCTTTCCGCAGCTGGGCCTCCGGCTCGGAACGGTTCATCAGCTCCGGCTCGGGGACTTTTTCTGGAGACGCCTCCGGTACGGTTTTCGGAGCCTTCCAAGGCAGCACCTCCGGTCGACTACGGGCTCCGGCTACAGGTCGGCCCGCCTGGGCGGGGATGCTGGGTATTGCTACCGGTTGCGGTGGTAGCAGGCCTAGTGGCGGGGTCACGGCTTCCGAGACGGGTGGCGAGAGAGGCAACGGGGGAGAGGGCTTGGACCGGGTCCCGCAGCCGCGATGACCAGCCCTTCAAGGGCATCGGGGCGTGGGTCACTCACCCTCCCTTCCTCCGCTTCCTCCTCGCGTCTCCGCACGGCTGCTATAACGTCCGCCATGTCGGTCTCCCACTCCTCCATGAGGAGCTGCATCCTGACCTGCAGCCGTTGGTAGAGCTGCACGGTCCGGATCTCCACCCACGCCGCGGTTCCAGGCGCGGGGGCTACGGTGTCGCGGGACGGCATCCACATGCTGCTGGCGGCTTTTCCCAGGAACAAGATATCTGCAGAGTCCTGGCGTCCCTGCTTTTATAGCTGCTCTCACATGCAGCCAGCCGCCATCGCGTCCCCCTTAGCTTCTCTCCGGCCCCTCCTCTATCGGGGCGGGGTTTTGGCCTTCACGCCTCTGCTACTCGAGAAGACGCTCGAGCGGGAACTTTTCGCGCCAAAGATGGCGACTTCTGAAATTTTTCAGCCGGATACCTCCGACGGTTACAAGGCGCACCTCTACCCAACGGCAGAGCGGTAAGATCCTGTTCGTGACGCCAAGTTGTCGCGGGCGGAGGAGGGGACGCCGCGCTCTCCCACTGCTCGGGTCCGGCTGCCGCGGCTGCTGCGGCCTGCTGCTGCTCGGTGGCTCGAGCGATGGGCCGGATCCCGGGGACTCTAGCGACGCTCCTCGCCCGTGAGTGAAAGGGGATTGGGATTTTGGGATAGTTTATTGTCCGTGACGCCACCCACGGTTGTGGTGATTTGTTGACACCACCGCTGCTCTGTATGGGGATCCCGGGAATGATGGTATGGAGCAGCTAGATGTTAGTCCTCCCCTCCGTGGGTAGGGGGTTGGTTGTCCCGGGGCCCAGTGATGAGGTGGGAGATGCAGGGCTTGGTGGGCGCAGGGACGCGGGGGGCAGCGCTGTGCCTTGCGGCACTGTGGTACTCACTCAGCCTGAGACGTTGACACAGTTTTCGGTAAAACACACGGCTGGAAAGACGGCTCCCACGGACGGCTGCACTTGCTTTCCCCAGTAGGTGACGGTGACGGTCCCTCTGTCCTGCACCTAAGTTGATGATGGTTGCGATGGGTTCCCACCGGTAACCCGCTCCCCGGCTTGGATATGGGCCGGAGGAGCCCTACTTTGCCCGCAGGCGCTGGCCCTGAGAAACTGGTGCCCTGGCGGTAGCGGTGTCTCTCCGTTACGGTTGGACTGTTGCCTTCAATCGGGACTTGGTTGTTTGGAGACAGACGTCCCCTTCACTGACGGATTTGGCAAATTATGGCGACTCCTAGCCTTGCCGGGATCCGAAAGGCCCCTGCCCTGGTGCTGACTGTTCTTCGTATACTGCTCCAGACCGCCGGGCCACTACCCGTCCGCGGTCCTTCCAGCAACCTCCGAGCAGTCACCCCTGCGGACTATCACCGCCGTCTGCTGACCTGGCTGTCACTGTCCGGGTACACAGCCGGACCAACTTCAGGCTTTACTACTGTCACTTCAGCTTCTCTCTTTAGCTTCACTACTCCTCACTCCACTGTTTACTCCTTCACTTCCCTAACTGTTCTGCCTGGTTCCTCCCGCCTCCAGGGCTGTGAACTCCTCGGTGGGCGGAGCCAACCGCCTGGCCCACCCCCTGGTGTGAACATCAGCCCCTGGAGGAAGGCAACAAGGATTTTGGTAGCCTTGGTGTTCCTAACTGGGGTGTAGGGTGTGGTGGTGTGATGACCTGTGACCCCTGGCTTGCCCAGGGCGTCACAATGGTCTCACAGCTCCTCTACACACAGTATGATGCTCCCACAGCTCCCCTATACACAGTATGATGTGCCCATAGCTCCCCTATTTACAGTATGGTGAACCCACAGCTCCTCTATACACACTATGATGGGCCTACAACTCCCCAGTGCACAATATGATGGTCCCACAGCTCCATATACACAGTATGATGGACCCACAGCTCCCCTATACACAATATGATGGGCTCACAGCTCCCCCATACACAGAATGAAGGCCCCACAGCTCCCCTATACACAGTATGATGTGCCCACAGCTTCATATACACAGTATGATGGTCTCACAACTCCCCTATACACAATATGGTGGTCTCACTTCTCCCCTATACACAGTATGATGGACCCACAGCTACCCTATATGTCGCGGGCGGAGGAGTGGACGCTGCGGTCACCCACTGCTTGGGTCCGGCTACTGCTGCTGCTACTCGGTGGTGGCTCGAGCGGTGGGCCGGATCCCAGGGACTCGAGCGGCGTTCCTCGCCCGTGAGTGAAAGGGGGTGGTTTGGTTTAGGGATATTGTCCGTGACGCCACCCACAGTTGTGGTGAGATTGGTGACACCACCGCTGCTCTGGACGGGGATCCCGGGAGCGATGACAGGGAGCAGCTTTGATGTTGGCTCTCCCCTCCATGGGTAGGGGGTTGGTTGTCCCGGGGCCCGTTGAGGCGTAGGGATGGATGGCAGGTGGGTTACGGGGCCTGATGAGGTGCAGGGTCGCGGGGGCAGCGCTGTGCCGCACGGCACGGTGGTACTCACTCAGCCAATGACGAATTCAAAGTCTCCGGTAAAACAAACGGCTGGATGGACGGGTCCCACAGACGGCTGCGGTGTTTCTCCTCTCGGCAGGTTGATGGTGACCGCCTTTCCCTGCACTTGTGTAGTGTGTACGGTTCCAATGGGTTCCCACCGGTAATCCGCTCCCCAGCTTGGATGGGTGCTGAAGGAGCCCCTTTTGCCCGCAGGCTCTGGCCCTGGGAACTTTAGCCTTGGCGGTGACTGTGTTTCCCTCTACGGTTTGAGCGGTTGCCTTCAATCGGGTCTTGACTGCTGGGAAACCCCGGAGGTTCCCTTCGCTTACGGATTTGACAAATTCAACGGCGACTCCTAGCCTTGTCAAAGTCCGTAAGCCCTGCCGGATGGTGCTGGCTTCTCTTTGTTCACCGTTCTGGTACCGCCGGACCACCGCCCGTCCACGGTCCTTACGGCTCACTCTAATCGGCCTCTCCTGCAGACGGTCACCACCGTCTGCCAACCTTGCTGTACTGTCCGGGCCACACACCTGGACCGACTTCAGTCTGCTCCTCTACCACTTTACTTCCTCTCACTTCAAACTCTAAACTCTATCTCTCCTCTTCCTTTTCCCGCCTCCAGGACTGTGAACTCCTTGGTGGGTGGGACCAACCGCCTGGCCCACCCCCTGGTGTGGACATCAGCCCCTGGAGGAAGGCAACAAGGATTTTGTGTTTGGCTTCGGTGTGCCTAACCGGGGTGTGGGGTGTGTTGGTGTTGTTCTGTGACGACCTGGCTTGTCCAGGGCGCCACATTCCCCCTTAGTAAAATGCAGACCATCCTCGGGCTGCCCGTCCATCACCGGTTTTATTTTAACTGTAAAGATAAAACGGTAAAACATGTAAAACAAGCATTTTCAATCTTCCCACATCGGGAGGCACATTACTTAAACGTTACCAACATTTTTAATAACGGTTACGGCTTCTGCTCTTTTCCCACCCAAACAACCTGGCGCTGATGCTGCCCCTAAGCAAATGGGCAGCACCCCTTGACCCCAGTCCAGAACCAGCCTGCCCGAGCGGTTTCTGTCTCTTTCAGGAGGCCCGCGTCCATGGGAGACCCCTGAACCCCCGGAGGATCGCCACCGGTTACGGTAGTGGCGGGCCTGGGCCATCACTTTCCTCCAGGCCCATCCTCCCAAATCAGCCTCTCCGGAGGCGGTAACGGATTAAAGCCAACAAACATTTGTATTTACATCCCACAGAGTTTGTGGTTGCCTTGCAAGTTCTCGGGCTTGTCCGTAGCAGTTTCTACGCCATGGTTAAAGATGTCCCTACGGGGACCAGTTGCCGGCAACGGACGGTTTAATCAAGGTAGTGAATCAGGTGAACTTTCGGTTAATCATTTTTATCATTTTGGAACTTTCAACTGGTGGTCCCAACGGGGATAACTTGCAGCGGAGCTCCGCTGCCATCACTCTGACTCCTCGGTGTCGGCCAGGGGAGGGTGCTCAGTAGATGCTCGGGCCTCTTGACTGCCCCTCAGCTTCGCATCCAACACGAACCACCCCCTCTCTCCGCAGTGCCTGGTGTACTGCACCAAGTCTACCGGCATCAGGTTGCGGCCCGGGTGATCCTCTGGCAAATGAGCATTGACGTCCCGTCGGGCCACAAAAACTTCGGCCTCCAGGCCCGGTTCATAGATAAAACCATAGCCCCGACGGACATCAAACCTCCTCCCTTGTCCTTCATAGAGCGGGCCCCGGACACGGAAGGTGGCTTGGCGGAGGCTTTCCTTCTCTCGGATCGTGCGGGCCACCAGCTCCGCCTTCCTTCGCTCCCGCTCTGCAATCTCCTGGCCCAACGGGGTCTGTCCTCTGTCCCAGTAGGGGGATACTGCGGGCCCCGGCGCACGGGTCGGGCCCCACGAGACCTCCTTCACGCTGCCCAGGACTGGCATTCTGGGGGGAAGGCCCCGCGGTGACTTGGCCTGGGGTGCTGCCTTGCAGCGGCAACCTGGCGCAACCTCAGCCAAGGTGTGGGGAATGGGCACAGGGGTCCTCTCCCGCTGGACCTCCGCCTCCTCCTGCATGAGACGGGCTACCGGGGCCGATGCGGGGTCTGGCACGATCAGCGGTGCCTCCGGTACAGTTTCAACAACGGGCTCGGCCTTTGGCGTCTTCCAAGGAAGCGGTGCTGCACGGTCACGGGCCTCGGCTACAGATTGGTCCGCCTGGGCGGATGGGCGGGGTACCGCTACCGGTGGGGAAGGTAGCGGGCCTAGTGGCGCGGCAGCAGCAGCCAACACGGGTAGCGGGGAAGGTAGCAGGGCGAGCGGGTGTAGACCGGGCCCCTCGGCCGCGATGACCGACCCACTAGGGGTACAGGGGCGTGGGTCACTTACCCTCGCCTCCAAGACTCCCTCCACCTTGCGTCTCCGTATGGCCGCCACCACCTCCGCCATATCGGCCTCCCACTCCTCCAAGAGGAGTTGCATCCGAATCTGCAGCCGCTGATGGAGCTGGGCGGTCTGGACCTCCACCCACGCCGCGGTTCCAGGCGCGGGGGCTACGGTGCTGCGGGACGGCTGATACATCGCTGCGGCGGCCTCTTCCAGGAACAAAAAGATGGCCGTAGGGTCCTGGCGTCCCTGCTTTTTTTTAGCCGCGGGCTACATGCAGCCAGACGCCATCCGTCCCCCTTAGTTTTTTTCCGGCTCCTCCTCTATCAGGGCGGGGTTTCGGCTTTCACGCCTCCACTACTCGAGGAGACGCTCGAGCGGGGACTTTTCGCGCCCAACGGCTTCTCCAATTTTTCGGCCGGACACCTCCGGCGGTCACAAGGCGCACCTCTACCAGACGGCAGAGCGGTAAGATCCTGTTCGTGACGCCAAGTTGTCGCGGGCGGAGGAGGGGACGCTGCGCTCACCCACTGCTCGGTCCGGCTACTGCTGCTGCTGCTACTCGGTGGTGGCTCGAGCGGTGGGCCGGATCCCGGGGACTCGAGCGGCTTTCCTCGCCCGTGAGTGAAAGGGGGTGGTTTGGTTTAGGGATATTGTCCGTGACGCCACCCACGGTTGTGGTGAGATTGGTGACACCACCGCTGCTCTGGACGGGGATCCCGGGAGCGATGACAGGGAGCAGCTTGGATGTTGGTTCTCCCCTCCGTGGGTAGGGGGTTGGTTGTCCCGGGGCCCGGTGATGGGGTAGGGATGGATGGCAGGCGGGTTACGGGGCCTGATGAGGTGTAGGGTCGCGGGGGCAGCGCTGTGCCGCACGGCACGGTGGTACTCACTCAGCCAATGACGAATTCAAAGTCTCCGGTAAAACAAATGGCTGGATGGACGGGTCCCACAGACGGCTGCGGTTTTTCTCCTCCCGGCAGGTTGATGGTGACCGCCTTTCCCTGCACCTGTGTAGTGTGTACGGTTCCAATGGGTTCCCACCGGTAACCCGCTCCCCAGCTTGGATGGGTGCTGAAGGAGCCCCTTTTGCCCGCAGGCTCTGGCCCTGGGAACTTTAGCCTTGGCGGTGACTGTGTTTCCCTCTACGGTTTGAGCGGTTGCTTTCAATCGGGTCTTGACTGCTGGAAAAACCCCGGAGGTTCCCTTCGCTAACGGATTTGACAAATTCAACGGCGACTCCAAGCCTTGTCAAGGTCCGTAAGCCCTGCCGGATGGTGCTGGCTTCACTTTGTTCACTGGTCCGGTACCGCCGGACCACCGCCCATCCACGGTCCTTACGGCTCACTCTAATCGGCCTCTCCTGCAGACGGTCACCAACGTCTGCCAACTTTGCTGTACTGTCCGGGCCACACACCCGGACCACCTTCAGTCTGCTCCTCTACCACTTTACTTCCTCTCACTTCAAACTCTAAACTCTATCTCTCCTCTTCCTTTTCCCGCCTCCAGGACTGTGAACTCCTCGGTGGGCGGGACCAACCGCCTGGCCCACCCCCTGGTGTGGACATCAGCCCCTGGAGGAAGGCAACAAGGATTTTGTGTTTGTATTTGGTGGGTGTTGGGTGTGTTGGTGTTGTTCTGTGACGACCTGGCTTGTCCAGGGCGCCACATATACACAATATAATGGACCCACAGCTTCCCTATACACAGTATGATGGTCCCACAGCTTCATATACACAATTTGATGGTCCCTCAGCTCCCCTATACACAGTATCATGGGCCTAGACCTCACACAAATTGGTCCACATACTATATAATGGCCTCTACATTGTGTAATATCCTCCACAGTAGCCAACACAATGTGTAATGGTCCCCAAAGTGTATATTGGCCCTCACATTAGCTCCCACATTGTATAATGATCCCTACAGAAGCCCCCACAGTAATTCTCACACTGTAAAACGACCTTCAAGGTTTATGCCAGCCCCACAGAGTAGCTCCCATACTGTATAAAAGTCCCTACACTGTATGATAACCCCCACAGTAGCTCTCAACCTGTATAATGGCCCCCATATCATATGATCGCCCGAAGTTAGGACCCAAATGCTAGAATGGCTCTTGAATTAGCTCCCACCCTATATAATGTCCCCCACATTAGCTCCTAATCTGTATAATGTCCCCCAGATTATCTCCTAATCTGTATAATGACCCCCCACATTAGCTTCCACGCGGTATAAGAACCCACAACAATGTATAAGGGCTCCCCATAGTACTACCTACAGTGTATAAGGACCTTCATAGTACAATAGCCCCTACAAGACTCCCTGAAATGTATGAGGGTCCCTTATACTTTATGATGCCTCCACAGACCCACTACACATTTTAATAAAAATAAAAAGCACCATATACTCACCCAAACCAGGATCCAGATGGGTCCAGCGCAGGCAGGTCATCACACTGTCATCACACACACAGGACATCAGAGTCCCATCACAGTGCAATGACATCACAACGCTGGCACTGTGCATGCACCGGCGCCATCGTCCTGCTGTTCTATAGACCACAGGCATAAAGAGCCGTGTGGTTCATAGAACAGAGACCAGCAGTGCATGTGTCTCTCTGCTGTGTTGCAGAGACGAACTATATCGACATGAATAGTTGCAGTAGCTCCGGGTGGGTCCCTGTGAGTGTGGGGTCCGGGGTGACTGCCCTGTCTGCCACCCCCAGTAGCCACGCTACTGTGTGTGGGACATTATACTACTGTATGTGGAGGTCTGTGGGAGTTATTATACCTTCTGGAGGGCTGTGCGGGCCATTATATTGTGTGGAGGACTGTGGGTGTCATTATAATCTGTGTAGGGCTGAGGGGGCCATTATATTGTATGGAGGTCTGTAGAGGCCATCATACTGTTTGACAGACTGTGGGGTCCATCATACTGTGTTGTAGGACTTTGGGGGCAATCATATTGCATTAAGGGACTGACTGTGGGGGCCATCATACTGTGTAGCGGGCTGTAGGGGCCATCACACTGTGTATCAGGTTGTGAAGGTCATCATACTTTGTAGCGGGTTGTGATGGCCATAACACTGTGTAGCGGGCTGTGGGGGTATCATACTGTGTATCTGTGGCGCCCTGGACTAGCCAGGTAGCCACAGACAAAACACACACACAACCCCACCCCCCAGACAGTTACATTAGTCAGACAAAAACCCTTGTTGCCTCCCTAGGGGCTGATGTCCACACCAGGTGGGGCGGGGCCAGGCGGTTGGCCCCACCCATCGAGGAGTTCACAGGCCTGGAGGCGGGAAAAGCAGTTCAGTTGAGTGCAGACACAGATCGTGTTTGGAGGTGACAGTGTGAGGACACAAACTGCAAGTGTCTGGGTTGGAGCCCAGGCACTGACAGCAAGGTTGGCAGACAATGGTGGTGTCGCGGGCGGCGGGGCACGCTCGCAACGCTCGGGTCCGGGGCTTCTGCTGCTGCTGCTCGGTGGCTCAAGCGGTGGGCCGGACCCGGGGACTCGAGCGTCGCTCCTCGCCCGTGAGTGATAAGGGTGGTTAGGGAGATTGTTCGTGACGCCACCCACGGGACATGGTGATGATGGCACCACCGCTGCTGGTAACAGCGATCCCGGGAGAGATGGTAGGGTGCAGCTGGGATGTTGTCCCCTCCGTGGGTAGGGGGTTTGGTGATCCCGGGGCCCGGTGGTGTGACGGGGAGGCTGGACGGCTGGGGTGCAGGGACTGCGCGGCGCGGTGCCGGATGGCACTGGTGTACTCACTCAGACAATCACTGACAAAGTCTCTGGTAAACCAAAACGGCCGGATGGACGGGGCCCGCAGCCGGCTGCAGTGTTGATGTTGTGCTCTTCCCGGACGGCCGATGGTGGCTGTCTTTCCCTGCTGCACCTTTGTGTACTGCGTTGACTCCGATGGTTCCCCAAACGGTAGTCCGCTCCCCGGCGTATAGGTACCATAGGAGCCCTTTTGCCCGCAGGCGCTGGCCCTTGGATCTCTAGCCTGTGGTGGTGGCTGTATATCCTCACGGTGTGAGCGGTTGCCTTCTGACGGGACTTGGGTAGTTAGGAAACCCTTAGGGTTCCTGTCACTCTCGGATTTGACTATTGTCGGCGGCTCCAAGCCTGGTCGGGGTCCGATGGCCCTGCCTGTGTGCTCAACTTCACTACGCTCCCCGGTTCGGTACCGGTGGGCCACCGCCCAACCCCGGTCCTACGGTTCCGCAGAGTTCCGCTGACTCCTGCAGACGGCCACCACCGTCTGCCAACCTTGCTGTCAGTGCCTGGGCTCCAACCCAGACACTTGCAGACTTTGTTCCTCTCGCTTCCACCTCCAGAACTAATCTGCTTGCTTTTCCCGCCTCCAGGCCTGTGAACTCCTCGATGGGCGGGGCCAACCGCCTGGCTCCGCCCCACCTGGTGTGGACATCAGCCCCTGGAGGGAGGCAACAAGGGTTTTTGTCTGACTGCTGTAACTGCCTAGGGTGGGGGTGTGTGTGTTGTTACCTGTGACCCCTGGCTATTCCAGGGCGCCACAGTGGCCGTCTGCAGGAGTTAGCGGATCTCTGTGGAACCATAGGACCGGGGTTGGGCGGTGGCCCACCGGCACCGAATCGGGGACTGGAGTGAAGTTAAGCACACAGGCAGGGCCATCGGACCCCGACCAGGCTTGGAGCCACCGACAATAGTCAAATTTGAGAGTGACAGGAACCCCAGGGGTTTCCTAACTACCCAAGTCCCGTCAGAAGGCAACCGTCCGCACCGTGAGGATATACAGCCACCGCCACAGGCTAGAGATCCAAGGGCCAGGGCCTACAGGCAAAACGGGCTCCTCCGGCACCTATTCGCCGGGGAGCGGACTACCGTTGGGAAGCCATCGGAGTCAACACAGTACACAAAGTTGCAGGGAAAGACAGCCACCATCACCTGTCCGGGAGAGACACTGCAGCCGGCTGCGGGACCCGTCCATCCAGCCGTTTGGTTTACCGGAGACTTTATGCATCTGTGGCTGAGTGAGTACACCAGTGCCATCCGGCACCGCGCCGTGCTGTCTCTGCAACCCTGCACCTCACCAACCAAGCCTCCCCGTCACACCACCGGGCCCCGGGACCACCAACCCCTACCCACGAAGGGGGAAAACAACATCCCAGCTTCTCCCTACCATCGCTCCCGGGATCCCCATCACCAGCAGCGGTGGTGTCCATCTTCACCACAACCCGTGGGTGGCGTCACGGACTAAATCCCCAAACAAACCACCCCCTTTTCACTCACGGGCAAGGAGCGCCGCTCGAGTCCCCGGATCCGGCCCACCGCTCGAGCCACCGAGCAGCAGCGCCGGACCCGAGCATTAGCGAGCGCAGCGCCCCGCCGCCCTCGACAACTTGGCATCACGAACAGGATAGTCGAGCGTCTTCCCCGAGCAGAGAAGGCGCGAAAGCGAAGCCCCGCCTCCAAAGAGGGAGTGCTAGAAAGAACCAAGGGGGGAACGGATGGTGTCCTGCCTCATGTAACTGAGGCCATAAGAGCAGGGACGCCAGGACTCTGCAAGCCATATGGTTCCTGGAACACTGCTGCACAAGATGTCCCGTCCGTCCGGCACCACTGAAACCCCAGAGCCCACGCCAGGAACAGCGGCGTGGGTGGAGGTCCGGACCGCACAAATGTGCAGCCGCCTGCAGGCCCAAGTGCAGTTCTTCTTGGAAGGATGGATGGCCGACATGGCGTAAGTGGCGGCGGCCGTGCGGAAACGCGAGGTGGAGACAGAGTTGGAGGAGCGGGTAAGCGACCCACGCCCCTGTGTCCCAGAAGGAACGGTCGCTGCGGCTGAGGGGCCCGGTCTGCGCCCGCTCACCCTGCTGCCTCCCCCGCTACCCGTATCGGTTGCTGCTGCCCCGCCACTAGGCCCGCTACCCCCACCACCGGTAGCGGAGCTCCGCCCTTCCACCCTGGAGGGCCAGCCTGCAAGCGATGTCCGCAGACGATCCGCACCGCTGCCATGGAAGATCCAGCGGGAGGTGCCCGTCCGCGAAGAGAAGCCGTCGGCACCGGAAGTGGCCACACCCAAGACCGTCCCCGCTCCGGTGGTCCGTCCGGTCCAGAAGGAGGCGGAGGTCCAGCCGGTGAGGATCCCTGTTCCCAAACCCCAAACCTCGGCTGAGGCTGCGCCAGGTGGCCCGTACCATCCGTGAGAAGGACCACCTCCGAAATGCCACCTTCCGGGTACGGGGCCCGGTGTACGAGGGGCAGGTCCGGAGATTTGACCCTCACCGGGGGTACGGCTTTATATACGAACCGGGCCTGGAGGCCGAAGTGTTTGTAGCCCGTCTGCCGACGGGCCACCCGGGCCGTGACCTGCTGCCGGGAGACCTGGTGGTCTACACTCGACACTGTGGGGAGAGGGGCTGGTATGCCCTCAATGTGAAGGTGAGGGAGGGCCGCAGTTTCCAGGCGCCCCTCCCCCACCTTGCTGTCAGGATGTCGAGGTGGAGAAGGTCTATGAAGAAGTCGACCTAAAGTGAAGGCAGCGGACCACCGTTGCACCCTGTTGTCCCCGTTGGGACCTTTAGCACTGTTACTGATGTGAGTGAATGAAAATTAATCAATCCGAAAAATCACCAGATTCCCGTCCGAAAAGAGAACCGTCCCCGTTGGGACTGGAGTTGCCCCTGTTGTTAAGTTAACTCCCCATACCCACATGAGAAACTGCTCATGGACATGGCCGAGAACTTGCAGGCCACCCACGATCTTGTGGGCTTGTAAATAATGTTGTGGGATGGATACCGTTGCCGCCTCCGGAGAGGCTGATTTGGAGGATGGGCCTGGAGGAAAGTGATGGCCCAGGCCCGCCACTACCATAACCGGTGGCGATCCTCCGGGGGTCAGGGGTTCCCCCTTGGACGTGGGGTCCCCTGAAGTGACAGTCGGGTGCGAGTTACCGTACCCGTTCCCGCTCGGGCAGCCTGAACCTGGACTGGAGTAAAGGGGTGCTGCCCACTTCTTAGGGGCAGCATCAGGGCTAGGTTGCTTGGGTGGTAGAGCGGAAGACATCCGTCCATCCATTATTAAAAATGTTTATGTGTGTTGTAACGTTTAAGAGGACCTAAAGTATGCTTATGTTTCATGTTTTACCGTTTTTCCCATGTTATTTATATTTTTGCAGTTTGAAAAATAAAACCGGTGATGGATGGGCAGCCCACGGACGGTCTGCGTTTCACCAAGGAGGAATGTGGCACCCTGGACTAGCCGGGTAGCCACAGACAAAACACACACACACCCCGACCCCCCAGACAGTTACATTAGTCAGACAAAAACCCTTGTTGCCTCCCTCCAGGGGCTGATGTCCACACCAGGTGGGGCGGGGTCAGGCGGTTGGCCCCACCCATCGAGGAGTTCACAGGCCTGGAGGCGGGAAAAGCAGTTCAGTTGAGTGCAGACACAGATCGTGTTTGGAGGTGACAGTGTGAGGACACAAACTGCAAGTGTCTGGGTTGGAGCCCAGGCACTGACAGCAAGGTTGGCAGACGGTGGTGGCCGTCTGCAGGAGTTAGCGGATCTCTGCGGAACCGTAGGACCAGGGTTGGGCGGTGGCCCACCGGCACCGAATCGGGGACCGGAGTGAAGTTAAGCACACAGGCAGTGTCATCGGATCCCGACCAGGCTTGGAGCCGCCGACAATAGTCAAATGCGAGTGTGACAGGAACCCCAGGGGTTTCCTAACTACCCAAGTCCCATCAGAAGGCAACCGTCCGCACCATGAGGATATACAGCCACCGCCACAGGCTAGAGATCCAAGGGCCAGCGCCTGCGGGCAAAACAGGCTCCTCCGGCACCTATACGCCGAGGAGCGGACTACTGTTTGGAAGCCATCGGAGTCAACACAGTACACAAAGGTGCAGGGAAAGACAGCCACCATCACCTGTCCGGGGAGAGACACTGCAGCCGGCTGCGGGACCCGTCCATCTGGCCGTTTGGTTTACCTGAGACTTTGTGCATCTGTGGCTGAGTGAGTACACCAGTGCCATCCGGCACCGCGCTGCGCTGTCCCTGCAACCCTGCACCTCACCAACCAAGCCTCCCCGTCACACCACCGGGCCCCAGGACTACCAACCCCTACCCTCGGAGGGGAAAAAACAATATCCCAGCTGCTCCCTACCATCGCTCCCGGGATCCCCGTCACCAGCAGCGGTGGTGCCCATCTTCACCACAACCCGTGGGTGGCGTCATGGACTAAATCCCCAAACAAACCACCCCCTTTTCACTCACGGGCGAGGAGCGCCGCTCGAGTCCCCGGATCCGGTCCACCGCTCGAGCCACCGAGCAGCAGCAGTGCCAGACCCGAACGTTAGCGAGCGCAGCGCCCCGCCGCCCGCGACATATCCCGCTGTAGGGGCCATCATACTGTGTATCAGGCTGTGAGGGCCATTATACTGTGTAGCAGGCTGTGGAGCCATCATACTAAGTAGCAGGCTGTGGGGGCCATTATATTGTGTAGTGGGCTGTGGTGGCCATCATACTGTGTAGTGGGCTGTAGGGGCCATCATACTGTGTATCCGGCTGTGGGGGCCATCATACTGTGTATCCGGCTGTGGGGGCCATCATACTGTGTATCCGGCTGTGGGGGCCATCATACTGTGTATCTGGCTGTGGGGGCCATCATACTGTGTATCCGGCTGTGGAGGCCATCATACTGTGCAGCAGGCTGTGGAGGCCATTAGAGTGTGTATCAGGCTGTGAGGGCCAGCATTCTGTGTAGCAGACTGTGGAGGCCATTATACTGTGTAGTGGGCTGTGGTGGCCATTATACTGTTTAGCGGGCTGTGCAGGCTATTATACTATTCTGTAGGACTTTGGGGGCCATCATATTGCATTAAGGAAAAGTGGGGGCCATCACACTGTGTAGTGGGCAGTGGGGGCCATTATGCTGTGTATTAGGCCTTGGGGGCCATCATACTGTGAAGCTGGCTATGAGGGCCATTATATTATATAGCAGGCTGTGGAGGCCATCATGCTGTAGGGCTTTGGGGGCCATCATATTGTATTAAGGGACTGTGGGGGCTATCACATTGCTGTGGGCTGTGGCCACCATTATACTGTGCCATAGTACTTTGGGGGCCATCATATTGCATTAAGGGATTGTGGGGGCCATCTCACTGTATAGCGGGCTGTGGGGGCCATTATACTGTGTAGCAGGCTGTGGATGCCATCATCCTGTGTAGCGGGCTGTGGGGGCCATTATACTATGCTGTAGGACTTTGGGGGCCATCATATTGCACTATGGAACTGTGGGGGCCATTACACTGTGTTAGGGGCACTGGGAGGTCTTATAATGAATGTTGGTGAACTGTGGGGTCATCACTGTGTTGGGTGGTCTGTGGGAGCATCATATTGTGAATGTGGATGGTACTCTGGAGGAATTCACTGTGGGGTACCATACTGTATTTGGGGGCATATTCGTTGACATCATACTTAATTGGGGGCTACAATAGGAGCAAAATTACTTTGTAAGTGCTGCAATGCATGTCCTTAAAAGTTGGGAGATTAGTGAGTCTATGGCTATGCCATGAGCCGTGAACCCCACCTACTCCGCAGAATATTTGTGGGGGTAGGGGGACTGATAAGGGGGGCAATTTAGGGCTTCTCTGGGGGCCCCTGCCTGTAATATACAATGCTCTCTTATATGCAGTGCGTTAGAATATAAATGCTCTTGTACGTACAATACTCCCCTTCACTCGGTGCCGTTTCTGCTGTTGCATAAATCTTAGGTAGGAGATCAAATCATGAGGAATAAGGATAAATTATTCTGTATGGCGCCGATGTTTAGCTCTCCCCTAATTTTGTGTCTTTCTTAATAATAATGTGGATCTCGCTTTATGAGACAATGGAGGCCATTCATGTCTTATAAGACATTTCTGTTATTTTCTGAATGAGACAGAGTAATTACCTCTGGGTCATAATTATCAAATATTATCATATAGAGAGGGAACCCGGAGGATAAATTGTCAACTTAAGGCGTTCAGTGCTAATTAAATAAGTCATGGGAAGAAGTGGTGATCACACTACACTACCCCTCCTAATAGTGTCAGATTGACGTTGGTTTCTCCTTCCACATCCGTTAATTTTCTATCAGGTTTATGTTTGCCAACAGAAGTATTCTGAATAGGGGGAGGTCCATACTTACCAACATTACTGACACTATTATGTCACAAGTAGTGATTAACGAGAACTAAAGTGCTTGGGACTCGAATCGAAAAGGTCGTAAGCTCGGATGCATAGATAATAATAAAAAAAATGATGTGGGGTCCCCCCATTTTTGATAACCAGACAGCTGGGGGCTGATATTATCAGCCTGGGAAAGTTATTTGGTTCATCCCAGTCTAAAAATAGCAGCTTGCAGCCACCCCATTCCCTTTCGTATGGTGGCAATGAGGGGAATATTTTTTTTTGTGGTTGATGTCAGCTCTGTACTGTCAGCTGGCCTCAAGCCCAGGGGTTAGTAATGGAGAGGCGTCTATCAGACACCTCAAATACTCACCCAGTAATCCCCTCCCCCCAGAAAAACACATTGGGAAAAATAGTTTATTTGACTAAAGATTCCCTCACACTATCACTCATTCACCAATTTATTAAGAAAAATGTTCCCACGAAGTTACTCCGTAACAGACCATCAATGTTAAAGTTGTGGACAACCCCTTTAATTGATCACAAGTTTTCTGTAGAGCCACTTGACTGTTATCCTGTATTGAAGTGGATTTACTTTCCTTTAATGCTGAATGAGTTTAGCACTTTTTCCTCCTGGCTGAGACTACTCATAGTCATAATCGCAGCTGTAGCATCTTATTATCACTCCCTTCTGTTATATTTACCCACTCCTGGTGTGTCGCCCTGGGCAAGCCAGGGGACACAGGTCACAACACCACCACACCCCACACTCCAGGTAGGCACATCACAGCTAACCAGAAATCCTTGTTGCCTTCCTCCAGGAGTCTGATGATGCACACCAGGGGGTGGGCCAGGCGGTTGGCTCCACCAACCAAGGAGCTCACAACTCTGGAGGCGGGAACACCAGGCAGTTGAGTCCAGGAGGAGGAAGTGGAAGGAATAACAACAGAGATTAGCCCAGGCAGGGCTAGAGTGAAGTTGAGAGGAGACAGCTCAGGGAGGAGCAGGAGTGAGGAGCTAAGTAGAGGAGTTAAGAAAGTGAAAGTGAAAGTAGAAAAGTGGAAAAGGAGGAAAGCAAGCGAAGTGACAGAAGAGAAAGAAAGCCTGAAGGGTCCAGCTTTGTGTAGGGCCAGATCAGCAAGGTCAGCGACAGCGGTGACTGTCTGGAGGGGGACCGTTTGGAAGTTCCTGGAAGGACCCCGTTGGCTGTGTGCCCGGTGGTCTGGAGCAGTGGACCGAAGGACAGTCAGCACCAGGGCAGGGGCCTCTCGGACCCCGGCAAGGCTAGGAGTCGCCAGATTTGCCAAATCCGTCAGTGAAGGGGACGTAGATCCCCCAGCAACCAAGTCCCGATTGAAGGCAACAGCCCAACCTGAACCGGAGAGACACCGCCACCGCCACGGCACCAGTTTCTCAGGGCCAGCGCCTGCGGGAAAAGTGTAGAGCTCCTCCGGCCCAGATTGCAGCCGGGGAGCGGGTAACCGGAGGGAATCCACCGCTACCACAAGTCAACCATAGGTGCAAGGAAGAGGGACATCACCGTCACCTACCGGGAGTGCAGGTGCAGCCGTCTGTGGGACCGTCCTACCAGCCGTTTGGTTTACCGTACAAACTGTGTCCACGTCTCAGGCTGAGTGAGTACCACAGTGCCGCAAGGCACAGCGCTGCCCCCGCGTCCCTGCGCCCACCAGGCCCTACACTTTACATCTCTTCACTGGGCCCCGGGATCACCAACCCCTACCCACGGAGGGGCAACACAACACCTGGCTGCTCCGCATCACCATCCCCGGGACCCCCATACTGAGCAGCGGTGGTGCAATCACCACAACCGTGGGTGGCGTCACGAACTATAACAATCCCCACACCCAACCAACAAACCCCCTTTCACTCACGGGCGAGGAGTGTCGCTCGAGAAACCCCGGGATCCGGCCCACAGCTCGAGCCACCACTGAGCAGCTGCCGGACCCGAGCAGAAGGGGTGAGTGCGGTGTGCCGACACCCTCCTCCCCGCCCGCGACAACTTGGCGTCACGAACAGGATCTTACCGCTCTGCCGTCTGGTAGAGGTGCGCCTTGTTACCGCCGGAGGTATCCGGCAGAAAAATTTCAGAAGCCGCCATCTTTGGCGCGAAAAGTTCCCGCTCGAGCGTCTTCTCGAGCAGTAGAGGCGCGAAGGCCAAAACCCCGCCCCGAGAGAGGAGGGGCCAAAAAGAGCTAAGGGGGACGGAAACAAGATGTCTGCGCCCGACGGAGCCGCTGGAGGAGCGGTGGTCGCAGCCGCAGCGGCACCCGCGGATGGGAATGGGCCGGACCAAGTCCCGGCTGTACCAGCGGGAGGTGCCGCGGCCCCCGCGCTCGCTCAGGTCATGCCGTTCTCCTTGCCCTATGTGCCCGGAGCCGCCTGGCTACCGCAGTATGATGGGAAACCGGATGCCCTACAGGCCTTCCGGAAAAAGCTTGGCCCGTTGCTAGAGCTGTACCCCCTGACTGATAAGCAACGCGCAGCGATAGTGCTGGGCCAGCTAACCGGTGCGGCTGAGCAGGAAGCGGAGACCTGGCCCGAGGGGGACCGGCTCTCGGCAGCCACCATCTTTGAGAAGCTACAGACTGCCTTCGAGACCCGGACCGAAGCTGAGCTGAGGATGCAGTTTTACCAGTGCCGACAACGAGCTGGGGATAGCATTCGGGACTATGCTCTACGTCTGCAGACCGCCCTCCGCACGTTGAAGCGGGTAAACTCTATTAATGAAGCGGATAGCAACAAGATGCTAGTAGAGCAATTTGCGCAGGGGATGAGGTCCCCAGAGGATCGAAAACAACTCCGGCTGTGGGCCCTGGAACACCCTGATGTGGACTTTGCCGTGTTAAAGGAGCGGGCTATCAAAGCACTACAGCCCCCAGCTGCCGAAGTTCTGGAGCCCGTCCCGTGGCCCGTTGAGACAGCTCCCGTTGTGGCGGCCTCAGCCAAACCAACCTCCCTAGTACCTGCAGCCCCGAGCAGCACAGTAGAAGAACTGGCAGCCCAGGTCCGTCGCATGGACGGAGACCTTGCTAAAATCCTTGCTGCACTACAACCTCTGACTAGATCTCAGCCCCCAGCACAGATACAGCTTGCTGACAGCCCTGAAGATGTACCCTGGATGCATCGGAGAGGTGCTAATCCCCCGCGGAGAAGGCCTCCAATCTGCTACAAGTGCCGTAAGCCGGGGCATTACCTTCGAGAGTGCCCGTTAAACGAGCAACCCCTGGGGCCCCGGGCCAATCCTCAGGAGTAGAACACCGTGGCCCCTCGGACTGGCGGGATCGGTATATCGGAGCTCGACCCATCATTCCCGTGGTTGTGGACGGTATACCGGTGATGGCTCTCTTGGACACTGGATCCCAGGTAACCACCATACCATACACCTTATACCAGCGGTATTGGGGGGCGGATGAGCTGGCACCCCCAGATACTAGTATAACGCTGATTGCTGCCAATGGACTTCCCTTGACCCAAGTAGGGTACAAGCAGGTGGCCATGACAGTGGGGCAAGCTGAACTGCAACAACAGGGTATGATTGTGATCATGAATGAGCCCAGTGATCATAATCCGAAGATAGTTCTAGGGACCAATGTAATGGAGCACTGTATGGGTGATGTGTTGGCCCTATTGCAACAGCTGGCCGCCACGGCGGCGGGGAGCCGACAGAGAGCTGTGCAGCGTGAGATTCGAGCCTTGATGTACCGCCAGCATGTAAATTCAACAGGAGGAGAGATTGGTGGAGTGAGAGTGATGGATGTGGCCCCGTTGCTTGTGCCCCCTAGAAGTGAGATGATGATTTGGTGTAGGGCAGCAGTAGGGCCTCAGGGGCGTGACTACCCTGCAATGATGGAGCCCATGCCTTCCGAGCACTGGGCTACTGTAATGGCCGCCCGGGGGGTGGTGGATGTGAAGAAAGGGAGAGTGCCTGTGAGAGTGTTGAACTGTGGGGAGGAAGAAGTCAGGCTCCCCCGGTATGCCACCATTGCCAAGCTGCTCACCCTGGACCCTCACACCATTCAGGAAGCCAGTCCATCCACACTCCCACCTACCACCAGCACTCCCCCACCCCAGGGGGACACAAAGGAGTGGCACCAACAGCTACATGTAGGCACTGATGAGACCCCTACACATCACAGGGCAGGGGTATACAGGGTGGTGCAGGAGTACGAACAGGTTTTCAGTAAGCATCCCCTAGACTTTGGGCAGATCAAGGGGGTCCAACACCACATCCCCACAGGTGAACATCCCCCTATCAAAGAGAGGCATAGACCTATTCCCCCTGCACATTACCAGTGTGCCAAAGATATGTTGAGGAATATGAAGGAGGCAGGGGTTATTCGGGACAGCTGTAGTCCCTGGGCCGCTCCGTTGGTACTGGTTAAGAAGAAGGATGGTACCATGCGGATGTGTGTGGACTACCGGAAGATCAACCAGATAACCCATAAAGATGCCTATCCATTACCTCGTATTGAAGAGTCTCTGGCTGCACTGAGAACTGCAAACTACTTCTCGACCCTTGACCTCACCAGTGGATACTGGCAAGTGGCCGTGGCCCCAGAGGACCGGGAGAAAACCGCCTTCACCACCCCGATGGGGCTTTGCGAATTCAATAGCATGCCGTTTGGGCTGTGCAATGCCCCCGGGACCTTCCAACGGTTGATGGAGTGCTGTCTGGGACATTTAAACTTCGAGACCGTCCTGCTGTATTTGGATGATGTGATTGTTTATTCCCAGACGTATGAAGCCCATCTGGAGCACCTGGCCGAGGTGTTCGCGTCCCTTGCCGGGTATGGGATGAAGTTGAAGCCCTCAAAATGCCATCTGCTGAAACCCAGGGTGCAGTACCTAAGGCATGTGGTGAGTGCGGATGGTGTCGCCCCCGACCCTGAGAAGATCACTGCCATCCAGAGCTGGCCGAGACCAACTACAGTGAGAGAAGTAAGGCAGTTTCTGGGTCTGGTAGGGTACTATCGGCGCTTTATAAAGGGGTACACGAAGATGGCTGCCCCCATGCAAGATCTCCTCGTGGGACAGACCAAAGGTGGTAGACCCATTGGAGCCCCACTGTCCTGGGAGGACAAACATGAAGAGTCCTTTTGCCAGTTGAAGGCGGCCCTGACCGGAGAAGAGGTCCTAGCGTACCCTGACTAGGGGCGCCCATTCATCCTCCACACGGACGCCAGTAACGTGGGGCTAGGAGCGGTCCTATCCCAGGTCCAGGATGGAAGGGAGAAAGTGATTGCCTACGCCAGCCGAAAACTCCGGCCGACCGAAAGGAACCCCGATAACTATAGCTCCTTCAAGCTTGAGCTACTGGCGTTGGTGTGGGCTATCACGGAGCGGTTCCGTCACTACTTGGCGGCAGCAAAATTCACCGCATTTACGGACAACAATCCGCTGACTCACCTGAACACGGCTAAGTTGGGCGCGCTGCAGCAGCGGTGGGTAGCCCGGCTGGCCAACTATGATTTCACCATAAAGTACCGAGCTGGTCGTGTCAACATAAATGCCGATGCACTCTCCCGGATGCCCCATTTGTCAGAAGAGGGGTGCGAGGATGACGACCTTGAGGAGATCGAGTTGCCTGCTTCCACCAGCCGCCTACTGAGAGGGTACAAGTATGTCAGCAAAGGGTGGACCCGGACCCACGGCCCAGTCAAGAGTGGCAGGACGCCCAGGACCAAGCGCCGGCTGTCCGTCTTGTCAAGACTCTGGTGGAACAAGGTGCTATGGGAATAGACCCTGCCGCTCCAGCCGAAGCCCAACGCTTGTGGAAAGAACGGAAACGGCTTTACCTACACCAAGGGAAGCTGTACCGTGAGTTGATTAACCCAAAGACCCATGAGAAGATATGCCAGTTAATCGTTCCTCAAGCTGATGTCGCTACTGTCCTGCGGGCATACCATGATGGCGTTGGCCACTTTGGGTGGAAGAAGCTGGAGATGCTGTTGAGGGAGCGGTTCTATTGGAGTGGGATGCGTGGATCGGTGGAAGCCTGGTGCCGAGAATGCGGTCCTTGTACGTTGAGGAGAAAGGACGAGGCTAGCCAGAGGGCACCGTTACATCCCATAGTCACCCATCAGCCGCTGGAGCTGGTCGCCCTGGACCATGTCAAGCTCACCCCTAGCCGAAGTGGGTATACCTACGCGTTGACCATGGTAGACCACTACTCAAGATTCATGGTGGTAGTCCCCGTTAAGGACCTGACTGGTCGAACCGCTGCTCGAGCGTTCCAGGCTTATTTTTGCCGACCCCATGGATACCCCGAGAAGGTGCTGACTGACCAAGGCCCGGCTTTTGAAACAGAAGTATTTCACGAATTCTGCCAGTTGTACGGCTGCAAGAAGATCCGGACCACTCCATACCACGCCCAAACCAACGGCATGTGCGAAAAAAATGAACCACTTGGTCCTGGGGCTCCTCAAGACGCTACCACTGGAAGAACGGAACATGTGGCCAGAAAAATTGCCCGACTTGGTCGACATGTACAATAATATCCCGTCCAGCTCGACAAAGTGCACTCCAGCGTATCTGATGAGGGCTCGGCCTGGCCGCCTGCCGGTGGATCTGGAGATGGGGTTGGAGGCCCCAGAAGCGCTCCCTTCAACGGTAGAGTGGGAAAGCCGGAGGAGGGCACAGTACCAGCAAATCCAGGAATATGTGGAGAAAAACCTCAGTCGAAGTCGAGAACAACAGGAGCAACGGTTCAATCAGAAGGCGCCCGCAGGTCCTTTCCAGCCAGGAGATGTAGTGCTGAAACGGAAGAGAAAAACCCACAAGCTGGATGATCAATGGGAACAAGTCCCTTACGTCATACAACCCACAGAATGGGAAGATGGGAAGACCTATCAGATCAGTCGTGACCAAGGGAGCACCCTGGCCACAGTCTCCCGGGACCATCTAAAAAAATGCCCCCCAGCGTTGAAGGCAGAGGCTGAAGTACCGGTTCCTCCACCCGTGGAGAAGGCAGCAGAGGTAATCCACACTGTAATGGGTGACTTCCCAGCAAACTGGCCTACACAGAACGGCGCGGTGATACTTCCAGTGATACTGTTCCCACAACCCGTGGATGAAGAAGTAGTGGAAGCGGTTAACCGTGAGCCAGAACCAGTGCCAATGCCCAGGGATGAACCTGTACCCAGCCCCCCTACACCTCCGCCTGCTCCACACTATAGCAGGGAGGAGGAACCGATTGTTCCCTCTACCCCACTGTCTAGCCACACTGACACCGGGCCCCGAAGGTCCACCCGTTCCAACCTAGGTAGACCCCCACTTAGGTACAGGGAGACCGTTCTATGAGTAAAAAGGGGTCCGCAGAAGTGAAGGAGTGGTTGTTAGTTTGTTGTTGTTTAAAAGTTTTGAAGAATGATGAAAATGATAAATCCAAGAAGCAGTTACCAGATTGTCTGATGTGATTGAACCGGCTGGAGCCGGCACCGTTGTCCCCGTGGGGACCGTTAAAAGTTTTGCATGGGAACTATCCATGGACAAGCCCGTGAACTTGCAGGGCACCACAAACGTTAAGTGGCTTGTAAATATGTTGGTTACCGTTGCCGTTTCCGCAACGCCGCCTCCGGAGAGGCAGGTTGGAGGGAGGGCCCTGAGCAGAGCAGGCTAGGGCCCAGCCACCAAAGGAACCGGTGGCCACCCTCTGGAGGGGAAGGACAGATCCCGCTCGGGTAACTTGTGCTGGACTGTGGGTCAAGGGGTGCTGCCTGGGTTTTAGGGGCAGCATCAGGGCCAGGTTGCTTGGGTGGGAGAGAGCGGAAACCGTGACCGTATACCGTTGCAACGTTTAAGAATGTGCCTCCCGTCTTGGGAAGAGTTTTGATTAAAAATGTTATTCATGTTTTCTTAACCTTGTTACCCCCCTTTTACAGAAAAATAAAACCGGTGTAGGACGGCAGCCCGCGGACGGTCTGCATTTTGCTAAGGGGGAATGTGTCGCCCTGGGCAAGCCAGGGGACACAGGTCACAACACCACCACACCCCACACTCCAGGTAGGCACATCACAGCTAACCAGAAATCCTTGTTGCCTTCCTCCAGGAGTCTGATGATGCACACCAGGGGGTGGGCCAGGCGATTGGCTCCGCCCACCAAGGAGCTCAGAACTCTGGAGGCGGGAACACCAGGCAGTTGACTCCAGGAGGAGGAAGTGGAAGGAATAACAACAGAGATTAGCCAAGGCAGGGCTAGAGTGAAGTTGAGAGGAGACAGCTCAGGGAGGAGCAGGAGTGAGGAGCTAAGTAGTGGAGTTAAGAAAGTGAAAGTAGAAAAGTGGAAAAGGAGGAAAGCAAGCGAAGTGACAGAAGAGAAAGAAAGCCTGAAGGGTCCAGCTTTGTGTAGGGCCAGATCAGCAAGGTCAGCGACGGCGGTGACTGTCTGGAGGGGGACCGTTTGGAAGTTCCTGGAAGGACCCCGTTGGCTGTGTGCCCGGTGGTCTGGAGCAGTGGACCGAAGGACAGTCAGCACCAGGGCAGGGGCCTCTCGGACCCCGGCAAGGCTAGGAGTCGCCAGATTTGCCAAATCCGTCAGTGAAGGGGACGTAGATCCCCCAGCAACCAAGTCCCGATTGAAGGCAACAGCCCAACCTGAACCGGAGAGAAACCGCCACCGCCACGGCACCAGTTTCTCAGGGCCAGCGCCTGCGGGCAAAGTGTAGAGCTCCTCCGGCCCAGATTGCAGCCGGGGAGCGGGTAACCGGAGGGAATCCACCGCTACCACAAGTCAACCATAGGTGCAAGGAAGAGGGACATCACCGTCACCTACCGGGAGTGCAGGTGCAGCCGTCTGTGGGACCGTCCTACCAGCCGTTTGGTTTACCGTACAAACTGTGTCCACGTCTCAGGCTGAGTGAGTACCACAGTGCCGCAAGGCACAGCGCTGCCCCCGCGTCCCTGCGCCCACCAGGCCCTACACTTTACATCTCTTCACTGGGCCCCGGGATCACCAACCCCTACCCACGGAGGGGCAACACAACACCTGGCTGCTCCGCATCACCATCCCCGGGACCCCCATACTGAGCAGCGGTGGTGCAATCACCACAACCGTGGGTGGCGTCACGAACTATAACAATCCCCACACCCAACCAACAAACCCCCTTTCACTCACGGGCGAGGAGTGTCGCTCGAGAAACCCCGGGATCCGGCCCACAGCTCGAGCCACCACTGAGCAGCTGCCGGACCCGAGAAGAAGGGGTGAGCGCGGTGTGCCGACACCCTCCTCCCCGCCCGCGACACTGGCATCACACCATGCCAGTTATAGATCTTCTTTACTGACCACTTTAAAGGAGCCTGTCTCTGGAGAAGCTGAGGTGTTCGTTTCTGTTGCAGATAAGAAGTTTACTGCTGGGGAAGCCATAGAGTGCTATTTGTTGCGTCTTTCCTTACTCATTTGTCTTACCTTCCTCATGTTGTTTTATTGCAGTAAGGAGAGTAGGCATGTGTCGGCGCATCGGGGGAAGGACCTATCTAGGGGCATTAGAGAGTGTGAATGGCGAGTGTAGGCACGCTCGTCACTTTGATTGACAGTCGGCTCTGCAGAGATGTGCAGCAGGAGGAGCTGTCAATCAAATTGCTTACAGCTGCCTCTCACAGTATAGTGAGCACTGTTGTGACTGGTGTCTGTTGCTGATCTGTGGAAGTCCCCATGACTGGCGGGTTCCAGGAGAATAAATGTTAATGTTCCAATAGTAAGACAGACGGGCAATATTGGAGCGCTATTAACCTGCAAATTAACCTTATATCTGCAGGCATATAGCCTTTTCCAAGCTAACAGGTTCCCTTTAAAAGGGTATGAAGACTTTTACAACGGTTTCAAAACCTTTAAATTAAAATAAAAAAAATTGAGTAACTATGTGAATAAATTTGATTATATATATCCTACAATTTTGTGAATACAGCTCCTACGCAGATGTATGCGCCACCTTAGTTACAGATTACAGTAGACGGCAAAGGAAGGCAGATGGTCGGAGTAACAGTGACTGCAGGATCGGCTGGACATGGTTTATTTGCAGCCTGAAACCATGAAGACATAAATTCTGCATAAGAGATGCCTGCACAAAACGGTGGGAGGAGATATATTGGAATAACTAAACAAAATAATAAAAATAAAAAATATTGCAAAAGTATTCATGCCCTCTAAGGTGTGCAAATTTCTTTATTTATGTTTAATAGATTTATTCTGTACTGTAATATATAACTCAGTATTAATCCATCTAAAGCTCATATTGCCACTCCACCCAAGAAATGAAGAAAAAGGGAAGAACGCCTCTCTCCAATTCCAGAACAGTGTCTGAATTACCTTTAATATGGAAAAAACCCTAGAAAAAATGAAAAAATGTCTCCAGGATGGAATTCCTCATCTCCGTCCAGCTCATTCCAGGGTAACGACACTTGAACATGTTCACTGAGCATTAGCAGAGGACTCAATTTCACCTTTTTTCAGCTTTACCAATGTTTATTTTCGTAACCCTTTCTTAACCCGCTCCTTATTCTTCCAGAAGACTGGTCTTCATCTTATTGTATAAGGGTGAAATGCATAGCGGGATTATACCACGGTCAGAAGGGCAATTGCTTCAGGACCAACAACAGTTAGCGACTTTGTGAGATCCCTGAATGCTTACCAGCGGTGGTATTGTGTATGCACTGTATGGCGGTATTATCAGGCATTCTGTAGAACTCTTATGTGACCTCCAAGTGAGGCCTTGTTGTCTCGGCTGATCATAGGTTGGTTGGAGTCTTGTACAGAACCTTTTATTGATGCTTCCCTTCGTTATGATCACCCCAATAACAGGGTCATTCAGTGCACAAATAACATTGCAGTAAGCTGCCCCCCCAATCCCCCCACACACACAGAATTAAAGTAGTGAACGTAGTAGCCCCTCCATAGGCTCAAGCATCAAGCTTGGTTTTGGGGGCGCAAACATGTAGCCAATGTCATTAATTAGTCCCAATCCTCAGTGTAAAGAATGAGTCCTGGAGGTGATGATCCGGCCCCTGCGGAGCCATGATCTCACATCATCCAGTCTCTCTGAGGTCACATGAAGAGACATACGGATCAGCACAAGCCTCATACACAGAAGATCTGGAGTCAGTTCTCCAAGATGTTTGGAACAATCTCCTGCCGATTCCTTCAAAAACTATGCGTAAGTGAGAAGTGTAAATAAAATAAGTGAAGAGAAGGGCGGTCACCAAATATTGATCAACATTTCTCTTTTGTTCATGCATTTTGCGAATTGATAAAAATAAACTATTAACATTTCTAATTTTGGAAACTTTCTTACTTTGCAGCATTTTTCCCCACACCTGGTTTAAACGTTTGCACAGTACTGTATATGGAGGTAATATCTGTTGTACTGAAAAGTTTTAACCTCCTTTCTATTTATCTTCAGACCTCTGTATTTCAACCTGGTATTAGCAGATGAAACCGAGAACCCAGGCATCTAAAAATGATAGTGAGATTGATGCTATTGGCCACAGGCTGGAGTATTGATGTCTCTTCTTCATCTACCATGTTCATGTTGTGGCGCCCTGGACAAGCCAGGGGCCACAGAGAACAACACCAACACACCGCACACTCCCAGTCAGGCACACCTAAGTCAGACAAAACCCTTGTTGCCTTCCTCCAGGGGCTGATGTCCACACCAGGGGGTGGAGCCAGGCGGTTGGTCTCCGCCCACCGAGGAGTTCACAGTCCTGGAGGCGGGAAAAGCAGATGAATTGACAGTGCAGTTCGAGAGTGGAAAGTGGAAGGAAGGATAGTGGCAGTTAAGCAGACTGAAGTTGGTCTGGGTGTGTGGCCCGGACGGATCAGCAAGGTTGGCAGACGGTGGTGACCATCTGCAGGAGTGGCCTATCCGAGTTTACCGCAAGGACCGTGGACGGGCGGTGGCCCAGCGGTACCGGACCAGTATGCAAAGAGAAGCCAGCACCATCCGGCAGGGGCTTACGGACCCCGACAAGGCTAGGGGTCGCCGTGAATTTGTCAAATCCGTTAGCGAAGGGAACCTCCTGGGTTTCCCAGCAGCCAAGTCCCGACAGAAGGCAACAGTCCAACCGAGAGAGGGAAACACAGTCACCGCCAAGGCTAAAGTTCCCAGGGCCAGAGCCTGCGGGCAAAAGGGGCTCCTTCAGCTCCCATCCAAGCTGGGGAGCGGGTTACCGGTGGGAACCCATTGGAACCGTTTACAGTACACAGGTGCAGGGAAAGGCAGTCACCATCAACCTGCCGGGAGAAACAACACCGCAGCCGTCTGTGGGACCCGTCCTTCCAGCCGTGTGTTTTACCGAGAACTGTGTCCTCATCATTGGCTGAGTGAGTACCACCGTGCCGTGCAGCACCTCGCTGCCCCCGCAACCCTGCACCTCACCAGGCCCTGTAACCCACCTGCCATCCATCCCTACCCCATCACCGGGCCCCGGGACAACCAACCCCCTACCCACGGAGGGGAGAACTAACATCAAAGCTGCTCCCTGTCACCGCTCCCGGGATCCCCGTCCAGAGCAGCGGTGGTGTCACCAATATCACCACAACCGTGGGTGGCGTCACGGACAATAACCAAATCCCCACAATCAATCCCCACCCTTTTCGCTCACGGGCGAGGAGCGCCGCTCGAGTCCCCGGGATCCGGCCCACCGCTCGAGCCACCACCGAGCAGCGGCCGGACCCGAGCAGTGGGAGAGCGCAGCGTCCCCTCCTCCGCTCGCGACAACTTGGCGTCACGAACAGGATCTTACCGCTCTGCCGTCTGGTAGAGGTGCGCCTTGTGACCGCCAGAGGTGTCCGGCCGAAAATTTGGAGAAGCCGCCATCTTGGGCGCGAAAAATTCCCGCACGAGCGTCTCCTCGAGCAGTGGAGGCGCGAAGGCCTAAACCCCGCCCCTGTAGAGGAGGTGCCAATAAAGAGACTAAGGGGGGGACTGATGGCGTCTGGCCGCATGTAGCCTGCGGCTATAAAAGCAGGGACGCCAGGACCCTGCGGCCATCTTGTTGCTGGTTCCTGGAAGAGGCCGCCAGAAAGATGTTCATGCCGTCCCGTAGCACCGTAGCCCCCGCGCCTGGAACGGCGGCGTGGGTGGAGATCCGGACCGCGCAGCTCCAACAATGGCTGCAGGTCAAGATGCAGCTCCTCTTGGAGGAGTGGGAGGCCGACATGGCGGAGGTTATAGAAACCGTACGGAGAAGGCGAAGAGGAGGGAGTTTTGGAAGGGAGGGTGAGTGACCCATGCCCCGGTACCCCTAGTGGGTCTGTCATCGCGGCTGCAGGACCCGGTCTAAACCCGCTCGCCCTGCTACCTCCCTCGCTACCCGTATTGTCTGCCGTGACCCCGCCACTGGGCCCGCTACCCCCGCAACCGGTAGCGGTACCCTGCATGTCCGCCCAGGCAGATCGACCTGTAGCCGGAGCCCGTGACCGACCGAAAGTGCTACCCTGGAAGATGCAGAAGCCTGAGCCGGAGGCATCTCCCGCAAAACTTCCCGAGCAGGAGCCGACAGACCGCTCCGTGCAAGAGGCCCGGCGGAAAAGGACCCCTGTGCCCATACCCCACACCTCGGCTGAGGTTGCGCCAGGTTGCCGCTGCAAGGCAGCACCCCAAGCCAGGTCACCGCGGGACCTTCCACCCAGATCGCCAGTGGTGGGCAGTGTCCAGAAGGTCTCGCGGGGCCCGACCCATGCGCCGGAGCTCGCAGCAGCCCCGTATTGGGACAGGGAGCCGACACCGCTGGGACCGGAGATCGCGGAAAGAGAGAGGAAGAAGGCGGAGTTGGTGGCCCGTACGATCCGGGAAAAAGCCTCCGGCAAGCGACCTTCCGTGTCCGGGGCCCCCTGTATGAAGGGCAGGTGAGGCGGTTTGATGTCCGCCGGCGCTATGGCTTTATATATGAGCCGGGCCTGGAGGCCGAAGTCTTTATAGCCCGGCGGGATGTTAATGCCCACCTGCCGGAGGAGCATCCAGGCCGCAATCTGATGCACGGAGACCTGGTGCAGTATACCCGGCACTGTGGGGAGAGGGGTTGGTTCGCATTGGATGCGAAGCTGAGGGGCAGCCAGGAAGCCCGAGTGTCCACCGCACCTCCTGCCCCAGCCGACTCAGAAGAATCAGAGTGATGGCAGCGGAGTCCCGTTGCAATTGTCCCCCGTTGGGACCACCAATGTTGAAAGTACCGTTTAAATGAATGATAAGTAAATGATTAACCGAAATTTACCTGATTGTCAGCCTGATTGAGACCGGTTGTTGCCGGCACCGTTGTCCCCGTGGGGACTGTCTACAAGTTTTGCATAAGGGACTCCTTATGGACAAGCCTGAGAACTAGCAAGGCAACCACGAACTTGTGGCTTGTAAATAGTTTTGGTTGAGGCTTTCACCGTTGCCGCCTCCGGAGAGGCAGATTGGAGGAAGGGCCTGCAGTGGAGCAGGCTGGGGCCCAGCCACCACCGGAACCGGTGGCAATCCTCTGGGGGTTTCAGGGGTTTCCCATGGACGTGGGTCCCCTGAAAAGGACAGAACCCACTCGGGCAACTTGTGCTGGACTAGGGTCAAGGGGTGCTGCCTGTTTGCTTAGGGGCAGCATCAGGGCCAGGTTGCTTGGGTGGGAGAGAGCGGAAGCCGTTACCGTTTTGCAACGTTTTAAGTAAGAGTACCTCCCGATGTGGGAAGATGTTATTATAAATGTAACTTGTTTTACCGTTTATCTTTTCAGTTTGTGAAAATAAAACCGGTGATGGACGGGCAGCCCGCGGACGGTCTGCATTTTACTAAGGGGGAATGTGGCGCCCTGGACAAGCCAGGGGCCACAGAGCACAACACCCACACACCCCACACTCCCGGTCAGGCACACCTAAGTCAGACAAAACCCTTGTTGCCTTCCTCCAGGGGCTGAAGTCCACACCAGGGGGTGGAGCCAGGCGGTTGGTCTCCGCCCACCGAGGAGTTCACAGTCCTGGAGGCGGGAAAAGCAGACAGATGAGTTGATAGTGCAGTTCGAGAGTGGAAAGTGGAAGGAAGGAAAGTGGCAGTTAAGCAGACTGAAGTTGGTCCGGGTGTGTGGCCCGGACGGATCAGCAAGGTTGCCAGACGGTGGTGACCGTCTGCAGGAGTGGCCTATCGGAGTTTACCGCAAGGACCGTGGACGGGCGGTGGCCCGGCGGTACCGGACCGGTACGCAAAGAGAAGCTAGCACCATCCGGCAGGGGCTTACGGACCCCGAGAAGGCTAGGAGTCGCCATGAATTTGTCAAATCCGTTAGCGAAGGGAACTTCCTGGGTTTCCCAGCAGCCAAGTCCTGACCGAAGGCAACAGTCCAACCGAGAGAGGGAAACACAGTCACCGCCAAGGCTAAAGTTCCCAGGGCCAGAGCCTGCGGGCAAAAGGGGCTCCTCCAGCTCCCATCCAAGCTGGGGAGCGGGTTACCGGTGGGAACCCATTGGAACCGTTTACAGTACACAGGTGCAGGGAAAGGCAGTCACCATCAACCTGCCGGGAGAAACAACACAGCAGCCGTCTGTGGGACCTGTCCATCCAGCCGTGTGTTTTACCGAGAACTGTGTCCTCATCATTGGCTGAGTGAGTACCACCGTGCCGTGCGGCACCGCGCTGCCCCCGCGACCCTGCACCTCACCAGGCCCTGTAACCCACCTGCCATCCATCCCTACCCCATCACCGGGCCCCGGGACAACCAACCTCCCTGTCACCGCTCCCGGGATCCCCGTCCAGAGCAGCGGTGGTGTCACCAACATCACCACAACCGTGGGTGGTGTCACGGACAATAACCAAATCCCCACAATCAATCCCCACCCTTTTCACTCACGGGCGAGGAGCGCCGCTCGAGTCCCCGGGATCCGGCCCACCGCTCAAACCACCACCGAGCAGCGGCAGCAGCAGCAGCGGCCGGACCCGAGCAGTGGGAGAGCGCAGCGTCCCCTCCTCCGCCCGCGACAATGTGACAACAGGGAATTTGCATCACTGAGGCTTCAACTGGGGATCCACCCACGTGCCCTGTTCCTCCACCTCCGTGCCCTACTCCACCACCTCTGTGCCCTATTCCTCCACCTCCGTGCCCTGTTCCTCCACCTCTGTGACTTGTCTGCCCACCTCTGTGCCCTATTCCTCCACCTCCGTGCCCTGTTCGTCCACCTCCGTGACTTGTCTGCCCACCTCTGTGCCCTATTCCTCCACTTCCGTGCCCTGTTCCTCCATTTCCATGTGACGTGCCCATCGGGGCAGTGGGGGGTTACTCGTTACCGGGCCACGACTGCTTTGCTCTTTGAGGATGTCACGGCGGGAAGGCCCAGTTCCGTGACCCCGGCGGTGGTTGTTAAATTGGGGGTTATTTACAAGGGGAATAAAGTAGTCTGTCGTGACGCCACCTGTGGTACTTCGCCAGAGATAGCCGACGCTGCGGGATGGGACCTCTGGGGCAGATGGTGGCACAGCTTGGTTGGTATAGCTCTCCACAGGTAGAGCTGGGCCCCAGGGTCGATGGGAGCAGTAGTCTATGATGGCCGGGGTGCAGGGCTTGGGCGCAGGCGAATAACGGAGCGACACAGGGATGCAGTCTCAAGGGTTTTTACTCACTGTAGCAAGTTCCAAGGTAACACGACTAGCCAGTGACCACCTTCGGAGCACTGGGTTTGACTGTGATGGGCTCCAGCCAATCCCGGGTAGTTCGGAGGTCAAGACCGGTGCACCCTTCATGTGTCCATTTCCCTGGTCGTCTTCCTGCGCTGACTTCTCACCTGCCTGTTCTGCACCTGCGCACACAGTGCCCTGACCGGTGTCCGTGGACCCTGTTGGGTGGCTTGAAGCTCTTACCCTTGCCATCTATGGTCACCTTCCAGCGGATTTGAGTGCGGATGTGGCCTCGGTGCTTGCAGTCACCTCAGCGTCCAGTGTTACTAGATGAGCATATTGATTCTTCTCCTGTAGTCTAGGGACCGGATCCCTGTTTGTGGCCATGTCCTTACACTCCGAAATGTCGTATGTGGAACGAGACCACGGGAGTCTGGCGCACTTCCCATGGCTCTAGGACCCTTTCTGTCTTGCACCTGGGTCGAGATGCACCAGGTCCAGACCAACGATCTTCACTCCTCCACTGCTCCTTCTCGACTCTCCTCGTTCTACAGTCTGCTCCCTAACTAGACTCCACCCCCCCAGCCTGGTGCTGACTGTGCATACTAATGGCGACATCAAAGGTGCAACTAGCCCTAACCACGTTCCAGTGGAGTATTGCTAAATGAGTGTGTCTGTGTTTTGTGTGAACCGGTGGATGACCTCTTCCTTACCCAGGGATGGGATACCACATCTCTGGCTGAGGTGCAGTACCTCTGTGACGACTGGAGCGCCACACATGCCCTGTTCCTCCACCTCCATTCCCTGTTCCACCACCTCTGTGCCCTGTTCATCCACCTCCATTCCCTCTTCCTCCACCTCTGTTCCCTGTTCCTCCACCTCTGTTCCCTGTTCCTCCACCTCCGTTCCCTGTTGCTCCACCTCCGTGCCCTGTTTCTCCACCTCTGTTCCCTGTTCCTCCATTCCCGGTTCCTCCACCTCCATGCCCTGATCCTCCACCTCTGTGCCCCGTCCCACAAGATTTGTGCCTGGTTAGTCCACCTCCATACCCTGTTCCTCAACCTCCGTTCCCGGTTCCGCCACCTCAATTGCCGGTTCTTCCACCTCTGTGCCGGGTTCCTCCACCTCAGTGACCTGTTCGTCCACGTCCGTGCCCTGTCTGCCCACCTTCGTGCCCTGTTCCTCCACCTTCGTGCCCTGTTCATCCTCCTCCGTGCCCTGTTCCTTCAGCTCCATACCCTGTTCGTCAACCTCCATTCCCTGTTCCTCCACCTCCGTGCCCTGTTCCTCCACCTCCGTGCCCTGTTCCTCCACTTCCGTGCCCTATTCCTCCACCTCCGTGCCCTGTTCCTACTCATCTGTGCCCTGTTCCGCCTGATCTGTGCCTGGTTAGTCCATCCCTGTGCTCTGTTCCTCCACCTCCGTACCCTGTTCCTCCACCTCCGTGCCCTGTTCCTCCACCTCCGTGCCCTGTTCCTCCACCTCCGTGCCTTGTTCCTCCACCTTCGTGCCATGTTCCTCCACCTCCGTGCCATGTTCCTTCACCTCCGTGCCCTGTTCCTTCACCTCCGTGCCCTGTTCCTTCACCTCTGTGCCCTGTTCCTCCACCTCCATTCCCTGTTCCACCACCTCTGTGCCCTGTTCATCCACCTCCATTCCCTCTTCCTCCACCTCTGTTCCCTGTTCCTCCACCTCTGTTCCCTGTTCCTCCACCTCCGTTCCCTGTTGCTCCACCTCCGTGCCCTGTTTCTCCACCTCTGTTCCCTGTTCCTCCATTCCCGGTTCCTCCATCTCCATGCCCTGATCCTCCACCTCTGTGCCCCGTCCCACAAGATTTGTGCCTGGTTAGTCCACCTCCATACCCTGTTCCTCAACCTCCGTTCCCGGTTCCGCCACCTCAATTGCCGGTTCTTCCACCTCTGTGCCCGGTTCCTCCACCTCAGTGACCTGTTCGTCCACGTCCGTGCCCTGTCTGCCCACCTTCGTGCCCTGTTCCTCCACCTTCGTGCCCTGTTCATCCTCCTCCGTGCCCTGTTCCTTCAGCTCCATACCCTGTTCGTCAACCTCCATTCCCTGTTCCTCCACCTCCGTGCCCTGTTCCTCCACCTCCGTGCCCTGTTCCTCCACTTCCGTGCCCTATTCCTCCACATCCGTGCCCTGTTCCTACTCATCTGTGCCCTGTTCCGCCTGATCTGTGCCTGGTTAGTCCATCCCTGTGCTCTGTTCCTCCACCTCCGTACCCTGTTCCTCCACCTCCGTGCCCTGTTCCTCCACCTCCGTGCCCTGTTCCTCCACCTCCGTGCCTTGTTCCTCCACCTTCGTGCCATGTTCCTCCACCTCCGTGCCATGTTCCTTCACCTCCGTGCCCTGTTCCTTCACCTCCGTGCCCTGTTCCTTCACCTCTGTGCCCTGTTCCTCCACCTCTGTGCCCTGTTCCTCCACCTCCGTGCCCTGTTCCTAAACCTCCTTGTCCTGCTCCTCCACCTCCGTGCCCTGTTCCACCACCTCCGTGCCCTGTTCCTCCACCTCCTTGTCCTGCTCCTCCACCTCCGTGCCCTGTTTCACCACCTCCGTGCTCTGTTCCTACACCTCCTTATCCTGTTTGTCCACCTCCGCAACCCTGTTCCTCCACCTCCATACCCTGTTCCTCCACCTCTGTGCTCTGTTTCTCCACCTCCGTGCCCTAATCCTCCACCTCCTTGTCCTGCTCTTCCACCTCTGTGCCCTGCTATTCCACCTCCGTGCCCTGTTCCTCCACCTCCGTGCCCTGTTTCACCACCTCCGTGCCCTGTTTCACCACCTCCGTGCCCTGTTTCACCACCTCCGTGCCTTGTTCCTTTACCTCCGTGCCCTATTCCCTCACCTCCTTGTCCTGTTTGTCCACCTCCGTGCCCTGTTCCTCCACCTCCGTGCCTTGTTCCTCCACCTCCGTACCCTGTTCCTCCACTTCCGTGCCTTGTTTCTCCACCTCCGTACCCTGTTCCTCCACCTCTGTACACTGTTCCTCTACCTCTGTAATCTGTTGTTTACAATGGATGCAATGGTGAATTGCTCCAGTTTAATATCCCAAAAATAAAACCAATTACCCAGTGTTCTGTATTAGCAGGGTATCGATTATTATTGTATAGGCATCACCCCTATATGATTCTGTGTGTGAACGGACGCTGTCGGCTGTTGAAAAATTCATATGAGAATTCTGAGCAAAACATGCCGAGTAAATTATATCACTAATAACCGCGGACAGTGAAAATCAAAGTTAAGAAAAGCCCGTCTTGGCACGGAGCATGAATTTACATTCCTCCGGGGACTTTTTTTTCGTCTTTGTTATTAATTCAGACTATTGTCTACAGAACTTAATTAGAAAAATACTCTGTGTGTGATCCCATCCATGTCTGGAAGGCTAATTATCTGTCACGCAGTCATCACAGATTCTTATCCACACGGTGCAGTGTGTACTGGAAGTGCTCAGGGGCTGCGGCTCGTCTCCTATTGAAGAGAATAGGAGCTGTAGTACCCAGAACGGCCACTACACATTCTGTGGAGTCATTCTATTCGAGCACAGTACACTGTGTACATCCGGCTGTTGTGGGACCTGCTCACAGCTGAAGATCGGTGGTGGAAGTGCCATGTGTCAGACTACCACTGAGCTTATATTGATATCCAAAATCATTACTAAAATCCTGTCAGAGGATATTTGGTTTTAAACTCACTGAGTGTCATGGCGGCATCTGACGTTGTTCACACTGCAGAATCTGACACTCCTCGCTATGCCTTCTAAGATACACAGACAGGTTCGGGTATCGACCAGCTGTGTGTTCTTAGTGATCAGGCTTGCAGGAGTTAATTTCTGCTAGTTTGCTGGTCACTTCTTGGATCACATGTTGTCGTAGACCTATTACAGTCACTCCCTGCCTTTTAAGATGGTGGAGCCTGTCTCCCTATGCCAAGTATAGCTTTTGCTACACCTGTCCATGTACTGTTGTAGTCCAGTCCTGTTGGTGATTGTATAGCTTTGTGCGTGCAGTTGTTGTGGAGTTTTCCCGTTGTCTTGTTTACTGCATGCTCTTATTTTCCTCCTAAGCCCTTTTTGTCTTATACCTCAGAGTGTGTGTGTGTGTGTGTGTGTATGTGTGTGTGTGTGTGTGTGTGCCGTGAGATAGAGATTTGGTTTCCCACTTGTCTGCTTCTGCCTGCTTTATCACTCTTACCCCTATGCTCAACAGGGATTGGAGGTATAACGTCAGGGCTTGCCAGGAGCATGGCAAGGAAGGCGGCCCAGATATCTCACCATCAGGAGTAACTCTGTGATTAGGATAGCTAGGATCCCCTAGCCTGAGAGCCAGTCCAGGGGCCCCTGTCCCCTGCTCTCAATATTCACTGTGACAAATCCTTACCAAACTACCAAAAAAACTCTTTATGGTAAGCATAGATCTGAATTTGTTAGTTGGATAACTTGTAAGGTTATAATTTTAGGCAGTAATTTTTAAAATATATTTTTATAGTGGTAGATATATGGTTATATTTGTTTACATGGAGCTTGTATACCAATTTAATTGATAAAATGTCTTCCAGGAGCCACCACTAGAGGGAGATGAAGAGCTTTCTGCATACAGATATACAATGGATTCATTAATAACACAGTATGCGCCCTCTAGTGGTGGCTGCTGGGATTTTAAAATTTAACACTGTCAAAATGGAGATTTGGTGCTCTGAGTCAGAAAAACAAAACTTTCACTTCTTTAAAGTTGTATTAAAAATAATACAGAAGATTTGATGTTAAATAAGATTGTGTATAAAGCCGGACATCCCCAAGTGATTTTATACACGCCTAAAATTCTTGTGCAAATTTTATGTCATTTTAGTGGAGTGGGTGACATTTTGACAATATAAAAAGCATTTTGCTAAATTTTGCACAAATTTCTTGAACCAAGTGCACCGGTTCAAAGTGAGATATCAACTAATACCACAAGACAAAAAAAAGTAGGTTCTGATTCATTCACTTGTAGTGCTGGCATGGTAGTGCCCACTCATCACTAGTTACGAGTACCGAGCACCTGAGCATGGTAGTGCCCGCTCATCACTAGTTACGAGTACTGAGCACTAGAGCATGGTAGTGGCCGCTCATCATTAGTTACGAGTACTGAGCACCCGAGCATGGTAGTGCCCGCTCATCACTAGTTACGAGTACTGAGCACCTGAGCATGGTAGTGCCCGCTCATCACTAGTTACGAGTACTGAGCACTAGAGCATGGTAGTGGCCGCTCATCATTAGTTACAAGTACTGAGCACCCGAGCATGGTAGTGCTCGCTCATCACTAGTTACGAGTACTGAGCACCCGAGCATGGTAGTGCTCGCTCATCACTAGTTACGAGTACAGAGCACCCGAGCATGGTAGTGCCCGCTCATCACTAGTTACGAGTACAGAGCACCCGAGCATGGTAGTGCCCGCTCATCACTAGTTACGAGTACAGAGCACCCTAGCACGGTAGTGCCCAGTCATCACTAGTTACGAGTACAGAGCACCCGAGCATGGTAGCGCCCGCTCATCACTAGTTACGAGTACAGAGCACCCGAGCATGGTAGTGCCCAGTCATCACTAGTTACCAGTACTGAGCACCCGAGCATGGCAGTGCCCGCTCATCACTTGTTACGAGTACCCAGCACCCGTGCATGGTAGTGCCCGCTCATCACTTGTTACGAGTACCCAGCACCTGTGCATGGTAGCGCTCGCTCATCACTAGTTACGAGTACAGAGCACCCGAGCATGGTAGTGCCCGCTCATCACTAGTTACGAGTACAGAGCACCCGAGCATGGTAGTGCCCGCTCATCACTAGTTACGAGTACAGAGCACCCGAGCATGGTAGTGCCCGCTCATCACTAGTTACGAGTACCGAGCACCTGAGCATGGTAGTGCCCGCTCATCACTAGTTACAAGTACTGAGCACCCGAGCATGGTAGTGCCCGCTCATCACTAGTTACAAGTACTGAGCACCCGAGCATGGTAGTGCTCACTCATCACTAGTTACGAGTACCGAGCACCTGAGCATGGTAGTGCCCGCTCATCACTAGTTACGAGTACTGAGCACCCGAGCATGGTAGTGCCCGCTCAACACTAGTTACGAGTACTGAGCACCCGAGCACGGTAGTGCCCGCTCATCACTAGTTACGAGTACTGAGCACCCGAGCATGGTAGTGCTCACTCATCACTAGTTACGAGTACTGAGCACCCGAGCATGGTAGTGCTCACTCATCACTAGTTACGAGTACTGAGCACCCGAGCATGGTAGTGCCTGCTCATAACTAGCTATGGGTTTTTTGCATTTGCTATAATGTAGCAAAATTTGCACATATATAAAATCACTCCGAGGGAGGGAACTGGAAAACATTTGCACAAAAGTTTAGTGACTTTTTAAAAAGTTGCAATTGATGAATCAGTCGAAAACATCTCACAATGATGCGCATGAATAAGAAAGGTGAACGCATATAAAATACACAGTATAAAGGAGCAAATTAAAAGACTAAGGTAAAAATGGAAAAATTGGCAAAAAACACCAGAAACACAGACAATAGAATGTTGCAAAGATATAAAGGAAAAAGAAGTGTTAGTAAAAAAGCTAAAATCTATTGGAATATAGAACATTTTCTCTTTTTGGACACAATGAATCGTCATCATTATGATGGAGCCGGAAAATACCTGTAAGGAGGATGAAAGAGGACACGGCCTCACCCCGCGCCATGATTAGCCGCGCAGATCCCTGTAAGGTGATATTTCTATATTTATTTAAACTTCTATTTAAAGTGGAATCCCGCAGAAGCGCTCGCCCGCCCCCGCCGACGGGGGACAGAGTAGAACTCTGTTTGTTTTGTTTCCACTGGCGATTGGCAGAATATCTGCTGCGGCTTCTCCTACAGATACGAAGGATTTAGTCGATGACCGTCAGCGTGAAACATGAACTTCCGCCATTAATCACTTTAAGATTCAAATGCAAACGTTTTGGAATTTTAGAAATAAATTTTTTTTGAATTTTTGAGCATCTGATGCCACGAGGCGTCCACTTACCCCCCCCCCCCCCGCTCCTCACTCACCTTCTTACCTTATGTATCACACATAGAGCTGCGTTGTTTAAAAGGATACGTGGTGCATAAATAAACCCGTAAACCAATATCTTTGAGATACATTTATTTCGACAGCTCTTTCTAAATCGAAAGTCATCTTTATTTATACGCCGGCAGCGGTCTGTGTGGTTTCAGGTCCCAGAAGAGATTCGTAAAAGAAAACCTGAAAATATTTTGAACATTTTGTATCCCCCCCCTCCTCCCTCCGTCCGCTTTTGTCTATTCATTATATTTCGGGTTATTTACAACCAGCTGTGACCCCGATCACGTCCTCACGGTGATTATAGCGTGAAATTATAATCCAATAATCCGGAATAATCCAATAATCTGGAATAATCTAATCCGGAAAATTGATGAGCACCCTATAACCAGATGTCACCCTGCTTTACCGGACTCCTGAGTGTCACATCTGCTCGGTTTCCCCAAAATTTAGCATTATGGCGAATGTGCATTTTTGGGAGATTCAATGCTAATAGACCCAATTGATCATTATATTATTGTCTTCTTTTGGGGGGGCCAGGATGGGGTTAAAATAATAAAATTCATTATATCTATGTGACCCAAAACTGGAATGGAGTGCAAGAAGAAAAAACAGCGAGAAAGGCCATGGAGTGCGGGGGTGCCTATCGGATATTTTATATTTTTATCTATTTTCTATTTTTTGCTATATATATTTTATATTTTTTTGCTATATATATTTTTTGCTATACACAGCAATGTGGACAGAAAAATGCAAAACAGCTATGGCGCTTGGAAGAAGGGAAAAATAAAAATGCAGAAATGAAAAGTTGCACGGTAATGTACGGGTTTATATGTAATGCTCCAAACACCTCCAAAGCTGCATGCCAGAGTGAGAGCTGAACTGTGCAGTTTCTGAGCAGCTTCGTATGTGACTAGAGCTCAGTATTTGGGGCACATTCTCCACATGCTGATATTCCCGACCGGCTCACAATGATGTTGGCTTGTATTGGGATCCCGGGGAGGAATCATGGTGACACACGGGTGACGCACAACCTGAAGATGTCCATGTAGCTCTCAGATATTGGCCGAGATGAAAGCAGGAATGCTGGGAAAGAATCTGGAGAATGAGGCGCTGAAAATGGGGGTGACTCAGCGCCTAATGGTGGGAATCTCAGCCAGAAACCCCCCCAATAAGAGAAATTATGGATCATTTATTTTATTATTCATAATGCAGACCTCAGCTGCTGCAGAACATCTTTTAAAAGTTTTTTTCTACCATTCAGTGATATAAAACACTTTCATCCAGTGATCTGCAGCAGCTGAGGTGTGTAGAAAGAGGTTCTACAGCAGCTGAGGTATGTATAAAGTTATTCTGCAGCAGCTGAGGTGAGTATTATGAGGTTCTGCAGCAGCTGAGATGTGTTATGAGGTTCAGCAGTAGCTAAGGTGTGTATAAAAAGGTTCTGCAACAGCTGAGGTGACTATAAAGAGATTCTGCAGTAGCTAATATGTGTATTATGAGGTTCTGCAGCAGCAGAGGAGGCTATTATACTGCTCCGGAGAAGATGAGATGAGTATTGTGAAGTTCTGCAGCAGCTGAGATGTATGATGAGGTTCTGCAGCACCTGAGATGTGTATTGTGAAGTTCTGCAGTAACTGAGCTGAGTATTATGAGGTTCTGAAGCAGCAGAAGTGTGTATTATGAAGTTCTGCAGAAGATGAGATGTATATTATGAGGTTCTGCAGCAGCTGAGGTAAACCTGATGATGTTTTGCAACAGCTGAGGTGTGTATTATGAGGTTCTGCAGCAGTAGAGGTGTGTATTGTGAGGTTCTGCAGCAGTAGAGGTGTGTATTGTGAGGTTCTGCAGCAGTAGAGGTGTGTATTGTGAGGTTCTGCAGCAGCTGAGGTGTGTATTGTGAGGTTCTGCAGCAGTAGAGGTGTGTATTGTGAGGTTCTGCAGCAGTAGAGGTGTGTATTGCGAGGTTCTGCAGCAGTAGAGGTGTGTATTGTGAGGTTCTGCAGCAGTAGAGGTGTGTATTGTGAGGTTCTGCAGCAGTAGAGGTGTGTATTGTGAGGTTCTGCAGCAGCTGAGGTGTGTATTGTGAGGTTCTGTAGCAGCTGAGCTAAGTATTATGAAGTTCTGCAGAAGATGAGGTGTATTATAATATTCTGCACCAACTGAGGTGGACTTTATGATGTTCTGCAGCAGATGAGGTGTGTATAAAGCAGAGGTGTATCTAGGCTTTCTGGTACCAGGGGCAAGACTTCAGTTTGGCGCCCCCCCATGTGACCAATCATTCATATGTGATTTGCACACTCCGCGTGATGATGAGATGTTCTTAATAATTTAATTCTCTCAATGTTCAAAGAGAAACATAGGAAGAAAAGCCGGATGGCACATGCAGGTATGAAAATCACATATGAGTGGAGAGGCCAAATGATGACTACTGGAACCAGACACAGAGCTGAATCCTGACAGTGAGTATAATACAAGCTGTTATGATTGAGCTACAGAGCTTAATTTTATAAGTAAAAGGGTCACTATGTGACTGCAGACTTCTGAATTCTCACAGTGCGCACACTGCACGCTGTCAGGATTCTCTGGTGCCGTCGGTGAGTGGGAGGTCACGAAACTGCAAGTACGTGATTTACATACATATGATTAGATGCCGACTAGACATGCGTGGCCTCTCTCAAAATAAATTGAGTGAGGCTGGACATGTCAAATGAGAATGTGACCAGAAACAGAAAAATCTCATACTTGCGCTCACATGACCGTCTACTCTTGCCATTGACTATTCACTTGCACCGGAGGGACACTCAAGCTTTGCATCCTCTCGAGCAGGTTTATTTTATTTATCTGTGGAGTTGAGCCAGCTCTGAGGTTTGCAGTCTACAGTCACTGTTCTTTCCATCTCTTCTAACTTCTCAGAAAATGGCGCCGTCCCGATCACCCCTCGGCGGCCAGTCACACAGCTCCACCTCTGACAGGGTGAGGCCTCTTCTGCCTGGCCCTGCTGTTTTCCCCAGGTCTCTGTCTATTCCACACTGTCCACTTACAATGTGCGGACCTTCTCTTTGCACTTCGTCTAACAGGAGCAGACACTCCTCGTTATAGGCTGACATCTCCAGGCATGGCACTTCTTTTGATAGGCGTAGCTTTTCGATGTCTGGCCAGATTTTCGCACCCTTCCATTTATCCAATACCCACAATGGGTGCAGTTTTCTTTTGGAGCTGCACCACTGTACGCCATTTTAGAGCCTATGTTCAGCGTCATCTTCGACCACATCATGGTTGCCATTTTCAATGTTCTGCATGCCTTCCCTGCATCACTAGGGTCTTCCAACAGCCAGGCTTCATCCTGCCAACGACACCAAATGTAGAGTGGCACGGTCAGTAGTAGCGGGGAAGGGATTGAAGCAAAACGACCCGCCACACTACATGGAAAAGCTGGTCCTTGCTGGGTGTGGGGACTTGCGTCATGTGAGCTGTGAACCCCGTGCAGACCGCATGTGGCCGCTGAGGTTGGGTGGCTAGGACCTGATGATGACTCCTACTAACAAGGACACCAACAGTTCATTTCAAACAACTCTATATTCAATGGTTCATTCTTTGCATCAATTTCACACTTTAGATAGCGGTCATAGCATTTTACAGTTCTACAAGGCATAAATCAGACACAGTCCTAGTTCCCACTTGGTTGCTTCAGGTCTTGCTGGTTCTGTGAGCTCCAGCACAACCCAGCTCAGTGTTACAGTACCATCAGTGATGGTCACCTTCCCTTGCAGGTGCTCAATGTCTAGTCTCTTAACAGGGGGAGGGTCTGGGGTCCCATCACCATAGCCATAGTAGAGCCTTGCGCTCACAGATGCTTGGGGAGAATCTGCTTAGTTAGGCCGACTTCAGTCACTCGGCAGTTAGGATAAACCCTTTACATTGATGGCTAATTGGCCTGGCCAGAAGAGTTCTATCATCTGGCTCCTATTGTTTGGGGATGGTCCATTCAAGGTGTTTGCACTCCGTGTTTCAGTCAGCTCTCAAGGATCATGCTATCTTGTCTCCAGTATCCTTTTTTCTCATTGCTGCCACAAGCCACCCACTGTATGTGAACTCATGACTTACAGACTAAGCATCTCTTATGTGATGTATATACAGAAGACCCAGCATCTCCTGTGTGATGTATATTCAGATGTCCCAGCATTTCCTATGTGATGTATATACAGAGGTCCCAGCATCTCCTATGTGATGTATATACAAAAGTCCCAATATCTCCTTTGTGATGTATATACAGAAGACCCAGCATCTCCTATGTGATGTATACACAGAAGTCCCAGCATCTCCTATGTGATGTACATACAGACGTACCAACATCTCCTATGTGATGTATATACAGAAGACCCAGCATCTCTTATGTGATGTATACACAGAAGTCCCAGTGTGACGCCCTGGGCAAGCCAGGGGTCACAGGTCATAACACCACCACACCCTACACCCCAGATAGGTACACCAAAGCTAACCAAAAATCCTTGTTGCCTTCCTCCAGGGGCTGATGTCCACACGAGGGGGTGGGCCAGGCGGTTGGCTCCGCCCACTGAGGAGTTCACAGCCCTGGCGGCAGGAAAACCAAGCAGATGAGTTGAGATAGAGTTTGGAGGAGGAAGTGGAAGCAGTTAGAGATTAAGTTGAGAGTTCAAAGGGAGAGGAAGGAGAAGGAGGACAGTGAGAGTAGTGACAGAAAAAATGACAGTTGAGAAAGCCTAAAGTTGGTCCGGGTGTGTGCCCCGGTCTGAGAACAGCAAGGACAGCAGACGACGGTGACTGTCTGCAGGAGAGGCTACTTGGAGGTTGCCGAGGGGACCGTGGACGGGTGGTGGCCCGGTGGTGCCGGAGCGGTATACAAGGAGAGGCCAGCACCATTGGCAGGGGCCTTTCGGATCCCGGCAAGGCTAGGAGTCGCCGTGAATTTGCCGAGTCCGTCAGTGAAGGGGACCTCTGGGTCTCCCAGCAGCCAAGTCCCGATTGAAGGCAACAGTCCAACCGTTGGAGAGAGACACCGCCACCGCCAATGCACCAGTTTCTCAGGGCCAGCGCCTGCGGGCAAAGGGCAAAGTAGGGCTCCTCCGGCCCATATCCAAGTCGGGGAGCGGGTTACCGGTGGGAACCCATCGCTACCATCATCATCTTAGGTGCAGGAAAAGGGACCGTCACCGTCATCTACTGGGGAAAAGCAACTGCAGCCGTCCGTGGGAACCGTCTTTCCAGCCGTGTGTTTTGCCGAGAGCTGTGTCCCCGTCTCAGGCTGAGTGAGTGCCACAGTGCCGCGAGGCACAGCGCTTCCCCCGCGTCCCTGCACCCCCACCAAGCCCTGCACCTGCCCCGCCATCCCTCATCACCCGCATCATCACTGGGCCCCGGGACAGCTACCCCCTACCCACGGAGGGGAGAACCAACAACTTTGCTACTCCCTGTCATCGCTCCCGGGATCCCCATACAGAGCAGCGGTGGTGTCCACATAATCACCACAACCGTGGGTGGCGTCACGGACAATAAACAATCCCAAAAACCAATCCCTTTTCACTCGCGGGCGAGGAGCGCCGCTCGAGTCCCCGAGATCCGGCCCATCGCTCGAGCCACCGAGCAGCAGCAGGCCGCAGCAGCAGCGGCAGCCGGGCCCGAGCAGTGGGAGAGCGCAGCGTCCCCTCCTCCGCCCGCGACAACTTGGCGTCACGAACAGGATCTTACCGCTCTGCCGTTGGGTAGAGGTGCCCCTTGTGACCGTCGGAGGTGTCCGGCCGGAAAATTTCGGAAGTCGCCATCTTTGGCGCGAAAAGTTCCCGCTCGAGCGCCTTCTCGAGTAGTGGAGGCGCGAAGGCCAAAACCCCGCCCCTATAGAGGAGGGGCCGAAAAGAGGCTAAGGGGGACGAAATGATGACTGGCCGCATGTAGCCGCGGCTATAAAAGCAGGGACGCCAGGACTCTGCAGACATCTTGTTCCTGGGAGAAGCTGCCAGAAACATGTGGATGCCGTCCCAAAGCACCGTAGCCCCCGCGCCTGGAACCGCGGCGTGGGTGGAGATCCGGACCGCGCAGCTCTACCAGAGGCTGCAGGTCAAGATGCAGCTCCTCATGGAGGAGTGGGAGACCGACATGGCGGATGTCATAGCGACCGTGCGGAGACGCGAGGAGGAAGCTGCGGAAGGGAGGGTGAGTGACCCACGCCCCGATGCCCTTGAAGGGCCGGTCATCGCGGCTGCGGGACCCGGTCTAAACCCTTTCACCCTGCTGCCTCCCTCGCCACCCGTCCCGGAAGCCGTGACCCCGCCACTAGGCCCGCTGCCACCGCAACCGGTAGCGATACCCAGCATGCCCGCCCCGGCGGGCCGACCTGCAGCCGGAGCCGGTAGCCGCCCGGAGGTGCTGCCCTGGAAAACCCCGAAGCCCGAACCGGAGGCGTCCCCCGAGAAAGTCCCCGAGCCGGAGCCGACAGCCCGCTCCGTGCCGAAGGCCCAGCCGCGGAAAGCCCCTGTGCCCGTCCCCCACACCTCGGCTGAGGTTGCGCCGGGTTGCCGATGCAAGGCAGCGTCCAAGGCCAAGTCACCGCGGGACCTGACGCCCAGAGTACCAGCAGTGGGCAATGTCCAACAAGTCTCGCGGGGCCCGACCCGTGCGCCGGAGCTCGCAGCAGCGCCGTACTGGGACAGGGAGTCGGTACCGTTGGGCCTGGAAATCGGTGAACGAGAGAGAAAGAAGGCGGAGATGGTGGCCCGTACGATCCGGGAGAAGGAGAGCCTAAGACAAGCTACCTTCTGGGTCCGGGGCCCGCTGTATGAAGGGCAGGTGAGGCGGTTTGATGGCCGCCGGGGCTATGGATTTATTTATGAACCGGGCCTGGAGGCCGAAGTGTTTATAGCCCGGCGGGATGTGAATGCTCATCTGCCAGAGGAGCACCCCGGTCGTAACCTGATGCCGGGCGACATAGTCCAATACACCCGGCACTGTGGGGATAGGGGGTGGTTCGCGCTGGATGCTAAGTTGAGGGGCAGCCAGGAGTCCCGTGTGAGCGCTGCGCCCCCTCCCTCAGGTGATGTCGAGGACTCGGAGTGATGGCAGCGGAGCACCGTTGCACAGTCCCCGTTGGGACCACAAGTATGTGTGTTTAAAAATTTGAAAAGTTGTGAAAATGAGAATAATAACCGAAGATTGACCTGATTAGCCATGTGATTGAAACCGGTCATTGCCGGCACCGTTGTCCCCGTGGGGACCATATAGCTGCATAGAAACTTCTATGGACAAGCCCGAGAACTTGCAGGGCAACCACAAACGTTAGTGGCTTGTAAATAAAATCTGTTGTTGCAGCTAACCGTTACCGCCTCCAGAGAGGCAGGTTGGCGGAGGGCCCGCAGTGGAGCAGGCTGGGGCCCAGCCACCACCGGAACCGGTGGCTACCCTCTGGAGGGGAAGGACAGATCCCGCTCGGGTAACTGGTTCAGGACTGGGGTCAAGGGGTGCTGCCTGGGTTTTAGGGGCAGCATCAGGGCCAGGTTACTTGGGTGGGAGAGAGTGGCAGCCGCAACCGTTTGAAATGTTACGTAACGTTTAAGAAATGAACCTCCCGATGTGGGATGAAGTTATTTTATTTGTATGTCATGTTTTTATATCTTTTCAGAAAATAAAACCGGTGTTGGACGGGCAGCCCGCGGACGGTCTGCATTTTGCTAAGGGGGAATGTGACGCCCTGGGCAAGCCAGGGGTCACAGGTCATAACACCACCACACCCTACACCCCAGATAGGTACACCAAAGCTAACCAAAAATCCTTGTTGCCTTCCTCCAGGGGCTGATGTCCACACCAGGGGGTGGGCCAGGTGGTTGGCTCCGCCCACCGAGGAGTTCACAGCCCTGGAGGCGGGAAAACCAAGCAGATGAGTTGAGATAGAGTTTGGAGGAGGAAGTGGAAGCAGTTAGAGATTAAGTGGAGAGTTCAAAGGGAGAGGAAGGAGAAGGAGGACAGTGAGAGTAGTGACAGAAAAAGTGACAGTTGAGAAAGCCTGAAGTTGGTCCGGGTGTGTGCCCCGGACTGAGAACAGCAAGGTCAGCAGACGACAGTGACTGTCTGCAGGAGAGTCTACTTGGAGGTTGCCGAGGGGACCGTGGACGGGTGGTGGCCCAGCGGTGCCAGAGCGGTATACAAGGAGAGGCCAGCACCATTGGCAGGGGCCTTTCGGATCCCGGCAAGGCTAGGAGTCGCCGTGAATTTGCCGAGTCCGTCAGTGAAGGGGACCTCTGGGTCTCCCAGCAGCCAAGTCCCGATTGAAGGCAACAGTCCAACCGTTGGAGAGAGACACCGCCACCGCCAAGGCACCAGTTTCTCAGGGCCAGCGCCTGCGGGCAAAGTAGGGCTCCTCCGGCCCATATCCAAATCGGGGAGCGGGTTACCGGTGGGAACCCATCGCTACCATCATCATCTTAGGTGCAGGAAAAGGGACCGTCACCGTCAACTACTGGGGAAAAGCAACTGCAGCCGTCCGTGGGAACCGTCTTTCCATCCGTGTGTTTTGCCGAGAGCTGTGTCCCCATCTCAGGCTGAGTGAGTGCCACAGTGCCGTGAGGCACAGCGCTTCCCCCGCGTCCCTGCACCCCCACCAAGCCCTGCACCTGCCCCACCATCCCTCATCACTGGGCCCCGGGACAGCTATCCCCTACCCACGGAGGGGAGAACCAACAACTTTGCTGCTCCCTGTCATCGCTCCCGGGATCCCCATACAGCGCAGCGGTGGTGTCCACATAATCACCACAACCGTGGGTGGCGTCACGGACAATAAACAATCCCAAAAACCAATCCCTTTTCACTCGCGGGCGAGGAGCGCCGCTCGAGTCCCCGGGATCCGGCCCATCGCTCGAGCCACCGAGCAGCAGCAGGCCGCAGCAGCAGTGGCAGCCGGACCCGAGCAGTGGGAGAGCGTGGCGTCCCCTCCTCCGCCCGCGACACCAGCATCTCCTATGTGATCTATACACAGAAGTCCAAGCATCTCCTATGTGATGTATACACAGAAGTCATAGCATCTCTTATGTGATGTATATACAGCAGTCCCAGTTGATAGAAACCTGGTAAAGCAGTTGTGAGAAGCCACAAGATCAATATTTCCTAATATAACAACAGTACCAAAGAGAAGAAGCTACAGACCCCACAGTGAGTTCATTGTTAGACTAAACATAGCAGGGTAGGTTTCAAGTTCATAATTTTGTGTGGCCCCTGAATAATGGTGGCAATTTCTAAATGACCCCCAGCGAAAAAAGGTTCCCCACTCCTGGAGCGCCACTTGAATGAAAAGGAGGAATGGTTTATTGATGACATTAGTGAGTGAGGAAGCAGCTTTTGAAACTTCTGGTGTAAAATGGGGATAAAAGTAGAAAAAAAAAGTGAAAACAAGAATGTTAAACATTTGACGCCAGGAAAAAAAAGATCAACTCAACAGAATGGGATCAATGAACTTTCAAGATAATATGATTCGGTCTTTGGTTTATTTAGAAGACAGAGAGGCTGGAGGTTTTGAGCAAGGCTACTGTCAGTATAATTGATGCTTCGCTGTTATTGCTGCGGTGAACTGTTTTTTTTTTTTTGCTATTCTTTTTTATCCAAACCACATCTAGAGATCTATTCACAGAGAATAAGAGCTGCCATCGTATCGGAATGGAAGCTGTTCATAAGGAATGATGGTGTAGTGAGATATCAAAGGTGAAGACCAGGAGAACCTGTGCTCAGCCTTACATCCTCATATATTAGCTCCTTGCAGGACGGGGGAAGCTAACCAGGATTTACTTGTCTTCCCACATTCATGTTTCACCACCATGTTTTTTAACAATAGTTTCACTCAGAAAAGGATGCACCATATTATATAGGGAATGAAATATAACATATTCTTTTACATAAGAGCACTATTATAGACGTAATATTCCAATATATATATGAGCAGCATTACAACAGTTATACTCTTGTACATAGGAGAAGTATTATAATATTTATATTTTTGTACATAGGGGGCAGTATTATAGTAGTTATATTCTTGTATATAGGAGCAGTATTATAGTAGTTATATTCTTGTACATAGGTGGCAGTATTATACTAGTTATATTCTTGTACATAGGGGGCAGTATTATAGCAGTTATATTCTTGTACATAGGATGTAGTATTATAGTAGTTATATTCTTGTATATAGGGGCAGTATTATAGTAGTTATATTCTTGTACATAGGAGCAGTATTATAGTAGTTATATTCTTGTACATAGGGGCAGTATTATAGTAGTTATATTCTTGTACATAGGATGTAGTATTATAGTAGTTATATTCTTGCATATAGGGTCAGTATTATAGTAGTTATATTCTTGTACATAGGGGACAGTATTATAGTAGTTATATTCTTGTACATAGGATGTAGTATTATAGTAGTTATATTCTTGCATATAGGGGCAGTATTATAGTAGTTATATTCTTGTACATAGGCGGCAATATTATAGTAGTTATATTCTTGTACATAGGGGGCAGTATTATAGTAGTTATATTATTGTACATAGGGGGCAGTATTGTAGTTATATTCTTGTACATAGGGACAGTATTATAGTAGCTATATTCTTGTACATGGGAGCAGTATTATAGTAGTTATATTCTTGTACATAGGGGCAGTATTATAGTAGCTATATTCTTGTGCATAGGAGCAGTATTATAGTAGTTATATTCTGTTTATAGCAGACAGTATTATAACAGTTATATGACAGAAGTGTCAAAAACAGTCTACCTAGACTACGATAAGTATATAGTCATGACTGGGTCTATCGTTAAGCCAGCGTGGGAACAATTTTACCATGAGTTCGGTATATAGAGAAGTGACCAGTTCATATAATGACTTGTCAGTGAATTTCTGCTGTTATATGGGCCTTTTATTTACAGTTAGAGAAGTGACAGGTTGCAGCTTCTCCCTGGAAGAGCGGATTATACTGAACTATACAAGCTGATGTCATATTCATTCATAAATAATAATGATTTCTGTGCTGAGAATTCACATGCTATATGGCGTTTGGGTATCTACGGGGTTTCATTAGATTATTGCATTCTCAATCTAATATATAAAGCTGAGTGTATGTATGTATGTATGCATGTATGTATGTGTGTATGTCCGCTAAAGGAATCCGCACCGTCGCATTTACAATCACGAAATTTTGCACAGACACCCCATGTGACTCAGGGAACCTCATAGACTATGTTTGGGTGGGAAAGTTTAACCCCGCACTTTACAGTTACTCTACAAAAATCCTGCCTCCATTAAACTGAATGGAGGTGTTAGCTACAGGCTATTAATAGCAACTGTCAGTGGTTGCTATAGGAACAAAATAAACTGTTAGTATAAGAAGCTTATGTGTGAGGTAATATGATTTCAGTGGAGAGACAGATAGAGAGAGACAGAGACAGACAGATATAAGCACAGACAGAGACTGGCAGACAGGGAAAGAAACAGAGAGAGAGAGACAGACAGGGAAAGAGATAGACAGAGGGGGAAAGAGACAGATGGGGAAAAGAGACAGACTGGGAAAGAGACAGAGGGGGAAAGAGACAGAGATAGAGACAGACAGAGACAGACGTGGAAAGAGACAGATAGAGACAGACGGGCAAAGAGACAGATGGCAAAGAGACAGCACTGGAAAGAGACAGCCCTGGAAAGATGCAAATCAAAAAAGTCCGTGGAGCCTCTGTTAGGAGTCTCAACACAGAAACTAGCCAGATATCCCTCTGGGAAGGAGCCCTGGCAAGAGACAGACGGGCAAAGAGACAGAACGGCAAAGAGACAGCCCTGGAAAGAGACAGACCTGGAAAGAGACATACGGGCAATGAGACAGACCTGGAAAGAGACAGACCTGGAAAGAGACAGCCGGGCAAAGAGACAGACCTAGAAAGAGACAGCCCTGGAAAAGAGACAGCCCTGGAAAAGAGACAGATGGGCAAAGAGACAGACGAGCAAAGAGATAGCCCTGGAAAGAGACAGCTGGGCAAAGAGACAGCCCTGGAAAGAGACAGCCAGGCAAAGAGACAGCCCTGGAAAGAGACAGACGGACAAAGAGACAGCCCTGGAAAGAGAAGAGCCCTGGAAAGAGACAGCCCTGGAAAGAGACAGCCCTGGAAAGAGACAGTTCTGGAAAGAGACAGACGGTCAAAGAGACAGACGGGCAAAGAGACAGACTGGGAAAGATAGAGACAGAAAGACACACACATAGAGACAGACACAGAGATAGAGAGAAACAAACAGATACAGAGATGGAGACAGACTGATACAAATACAGAGAGATAGAAACAGACAGATAGAGACATAGACACAGACAGACAAGGAAAGAAAGAGACAGACAGACAGCGACACAGAGACAGAGACTGGGAATGAGACATATAGTTATTATCCCGGGCAACGCCCGGGTACTACAGCTAGTATTTTAAATAGCAAAATAATGGTTTCCATAGTGGTTATTATTTGTGAAATATTCTAGTCAGGCGCTTAATTAAGGTGAGAAGAAGCAGACTGGTGGAGTACTTGCTACACCGCGTCAGACATCAGAGCCGCCCTACAATGTTGCCGCCAAAGTCTAGTGAAAGGAAACCTTACAGGAAAAGGAAGTGATATGTACCAGCTGGTGATAAGCAGCTCACATACAGCTGCTGACGGTGGAGATGGGCACAGGCATGGAGCATGGGTATTAGAGATGAGAGAATCAATTTGCAGGACCCTGGTCAGTTGTCCATGGTTGTAGGATGGGAGCCCTACGTGTCAAATCCTCCTTGCCGGAATCTCTTTGGCCTCTTAGGATTAGCAGTGCCGCTGCAATGCCATGCCTACAAGCATAATGTGACTACTATTGCAACACTATTGGCTTACAAATAGAATTCCAGTATGGTGGCTCATAGGGTTCCTGTCTGGGGGCCATGGATCACTGAACTAGTGGCCTGCAAATCAATTCACACATACTTAGTAATTACGTTATGCTTCGTTATAAGCCCGTCATTATGTAAACTAATATGAGACTGGCACTTAATAAAAGAGTTCTCTAGAGACCAATGCGAGCATGGTAATTTTTAGAGACTAACGTAGATAAAATAATATGAGGCTCAGCAGCATCAGACTGGTTAAACGGTGAGATTTTGCGACATCCTCAATGTGACTTGCTTGAACACTTGCTTTCGGGCTTACATCACTGAGGATAACCACCTTTGTGATACATATCCATGACTTGTCCATGCCAGCTTACATACACTCCTATGCTCAAAGCCAAGGGGTATGGCACCTTCCACCATCACAAGTAGACCCTTGACTGAGCGTCAGCATAAGGCCCCTTTCACACGTCAGTGTTTCTGGTACGTTTGTGCTTTTTTTTAAACGTACCAGAATCACTGACATACGCAGACCCATTATAATGAATGGGTCTGCTCACACGTCAGTGATTTGTCACTGTACGTGTCTCCGTGCAGCGTACCCGCGTGTGCGTGATTGCCGCACGGAGACATGTCCATTTTTTTCTGGCATCACTGATGTTCCACGGACCACGCAGTGGTGTGGTCCGTGAAACACGTTCCAGAAAAAAACGTGCTTTTAAAATAAAAAAAACATTTTAACTCACCCGGCGTCCAGCGATGTCCTCTGCAGCCCGTTCTCCCTGCTCCTTCTGTGCCGGCTGATTACTGTCGCGCATATTCATTATGCGCGACACAGCCGACCCGGAAGCAGCTCCTGTAGGGGTCACCGCCGGCCGGATGCTGCGTCGCGGGACAGTTAGAGAGCTCTCCAGCAGGAGAGCAAGGGAGCAGTCGCATCTATAGGTGCTCCAGTGGGAAGGAGGAGAAGTTCACAACGGTTGACGCGGGGAGAGGGCTCTCTGTTCCCCATGGAACCGACGCCACACAGGGCGGCAGGACCCTAGGGAAGATCATACTTCATGTTGGTTTTCCAGAATCTACCTGGATGGGGAAAGTTTCAAGCTTCCCTGTCCACACAGCACCTGACAGCACAGTGCCAGAGAGGATCCAGGGCCTCGCTTCAAGCCGGACCCCACATCGGAACCGTGGCACCTGCAGATAGGGACAAGAGTACATCTCGTGAAACCCAGGGTCCCCTCGTAGCTTCAAGCCAGGGGATCCACAGACAGGCGTTACAAGGAGAAACCCAATGAAAACCAAATCTGATCTCTAAAGGGATTCGGGTTCAACGGAGCCCATCATAGCAAGTTACCGGTATTACCTGGGTGAGTGGCATTGTACAAAAGTGAGTAAACAACCTGGAACCGCAGCTATAGACTCTGACTCTTTATTACCCATACTGCTGCTTCAGTCCGCCATTACTACTCCCCTCATTTTCCTCCCCGAGCCCGCTCTAACTGTGGAGAGCGATACCATCCCTGGCTGCTACTACCATCTGCCCAGGAGGACAGCGACAGCAGCGGCAGCCCATTCCCTCGCCGCATACCACAGGTGGCGTCACGACAAACACCTCACTACTACCCCCATCATTCTCTTCCCTGCCTTCTTCTGTACGCCTTGGGGCAACGGAGCCAGGCTAGGCCGCCCGTGACCACTACAGTCAACAGCCCGGCGATGAGTAAAAACCTGCCCCGTGGGGCGCTATACACCCATCTGGTGTTGAAAAGGTTGTCTTCTCCTTGGCATCTTTGGAAAAAGTGATTAGTGAAAATACCATTTTGTGAGCTCTAGGGTGGTAACTACAGGGCTGGCCCTAGCTCATCAACATGGGGCATTGGATATGTGCTGAAATTGGAAACCTCATTTAGATTCTGGTAGGCACTGCTGTTACGCTGGTGTGTGTGGACTCACTGTGCCACAGCACCGCCTCACCCTGGAGGGATGTAACTAAGCGCCTACCTCATCTTCACTAGAGCCTTTGGTGGTGAGGATAGTCTTGAGCTGGAAGGTAGCCACCAGGTACAACTCCAGGGGACATCACAGCACTGTGGCAGCTAACCCCAGGTGTCGAGAATGCAGGTACTGACTCAGGTATGAACAGCAGGTACAGCAGGTATGGCAGGTACATCCAGTACAGCAGGTATGACAGGTACAGCAAGTATGGCAGGTACTGCAGGTACTAGAACACAGGTACAAATTAGCGGGTACAGGTAACGGACACAGGATATGGGAAACTGGAACAAGACCTGACAACTAGCAAGCATGCAGTAAGATCACGTTGCTCGGGCACCTCCTATAGGGGGACGATGCCTTAAGTACCTAGTGCCTCTCAGCCGTAGGCTTCCGGGTAAGGGCATGCTGGCCATTTAAGAGCAAGGAGACATACACACGTCCTAAGCGTGCTCCCGGGAGACCTGTGTGGCATGCACAAGCCCCAGGAGCAAGCAGGAGGAACAGGACCAGGCATCACCACTGAGGGGATGGAAGGGCGTCCCTACCGGGAGGAGGATGCGGGACAGTGTGAGAACACCGGTAAGAGCGTTACAATTGCAGAACCACCATTCTCCATCTGGTTTTGATACCAAGATTATGGGACTAGACCAGTCACTCTTGGACTCTTCAATAACTCCAAGGTAAAGTTTGGGGTCCGTACCGAACATGGTGTTCATGCACAAGACCCCGAACATGAGCTTTCCTGGGAATCTTGTGTTACAGTTTGGGTCCAGTTCAGGTCCAGGGGCTGCAAAAAAAAAAGCACGTTATTAAAAAACCATTATGATCATACTTACAGGTCCCGCAACGCGTCCTGCAGACTCTGTCTCCCAGCGCTTCTGCTTCCGTCCGATCATTGCTGTGCCACCCGGTAAGCACCTCTGGCTAAAAGGACCTTCCGTGACGTCATACCCATGTGACCAGTCACGTGTGAATGTTGTATTACCTCATTGGCTAGAGACTGGTCACGTGAGTATGACATCATCAAAAGGTCCTGGTGCGCCGTGATGTGAGTGTCACATTGCATCACGGTTGAGCCTAGAATATACGGGCTACGGTCAGGTCATGGGCGTGACCGGCTTGTCTGGTGGGCGTGGCCAGCTTGCATCGCATCACAGCACACAATCTCCCAACAGCAGCGGGTCAGCTACGTTTATTTCCATGTAGCTGAGTCGCTCCTGTCCTGAGAGTGGGATGATGCAATGCGAGACGTAAGTGCAATCATCAACGTAAGTGCAATCACTGTCAGCCTGCTACATCGCTCTGTACAGAGCTATGTAGCAGAGCTGACTTAAGTCTCTTTGCTTCTCACTCTGTATAGATGCTGTCTGTGCACAGTGATGAAGCAGAGTTGACTTTGTTGTCCCTGTGGATTAAGTCGGACTAAGATATTTTTATAATAAAGATGGAGTCTCTAAATGTTTTTTTTTGTTTTATTTCTGATAAAAAAAAATCTCTGTGTTGTGTTTTTTTTTTACGGTTTCCTAGAAATTCATGGTGGCCATGTCTAATTTTACTAGAGTCCAATAGAAAAAACAAGCCTGGCTCACTATCTAGTTGGGTGCTCTGTCTAATTTTACGTGACACAATGAATTTCGGGCTTAGTACCATCTGAGAATATAAAGCTGGTATTAACCTCTTTATTACCCAGCGTGACAGCCGGCACCAGGGCCACTGGTGGAGTCGGGTAATGCGCCTGGAAATGGCGCTGAGAAACAATGCACCATTTTCAGGGGCGGCTACGGGCTGCCAAGAATCCCAGCCACCAGCTGCCTGGCTTTAGCTGACTGGTGATCAAAATACAGGAAAGCCCATTTTTTATTTTAGTTATTTAAAAAAATGATAAAAAAATGTTTGGGCTCCCGCGGCATTTTCTATTGGTAGCTAAGGGTAATCCAAGCAGCTACTGGCTGCTAACCCCTACTGCTTGGTGTTACCTTCACCGGCAATGGAAAATCCAGGGAAGCCCTTCTTTTTTTTTTTTTTTTTAAGTTTATTGCCAAAAAACTAAAAAAGAAAAAGAAATAATGTCGCCATATTTTTGTATGATTTTAGGCAGGAACAGCAGGCAGGTATGGGCTGCCCCCAACCCCCAGCTGCCTATTTGTACCCGACTGGGAACCAAAAATATAGGGAAGCCCCTTTTTTTTTTTAATTATTTCATGAATTTCATGAAATAATTAAAAAAAAAAAAACAACGTGGGCTTCGCCCAATTTTTGTGTCCAGCCAGGTACAACTAGGCAGCTGGCGATTGGAATCCACAGCGCAGGGTGGCCCAAGCTTTCTGGCCCCCCCTGCTGTGAATTGCAGTCTGCAGCCACCGCAGAAAATGGCGCTTTCATAGAAGCGCCATCTTCTGGCCCTGTATCCAACTCTTCCGGCAGCCCTGGTGGTGGGTGGCACGCTGGGTAATAAGGGGTTAATATCAGCTTTGTATTACCATCTGGTATTAAGCCCGAGATTCTTAATGTCAGCCAAGTTTGACCTGGCCATCAAGAAACTCCAATAAAGGGTTAAAAAAAGACACCACACAGAGAAAAAATACTTTATTAGAAATAAATACACAGACACACTTAGGTACTCCATCTTTATTACTCCCTTTCACACCTCCACAATCCTGGTCTTTTGTCACCGATCTAGCTCTGCTATATAAGACAGCACTTAGGGGAGGAAGAAAGCTGCTGGTTTGTAAGTGGTAACGTCACCGCTGCTACTAGTGCCATAGTAATCTAACGAGCGGGTTACTATAGCAACGGTGATCTCCGATCAGCTGATTCCTAGCGCCGCTAGTCATGGCATTACACTGTGTGGGAGCTAATCCCTGCATGTGGGCTGACTCTGTAAAGAGCGTCAACATGCAGAGAGGGGGAGCCGAGCATGTGCCCGAGCATCTTGCCGGTAGAGGGCGCTCGCCGAGTAAACAGAGTACTGAGATGCTCGGGCGAACACCCAGTACCGGCGGGATGCACTGACACTACAGGACCTTGCATGACATCATAGCCATGTGACCGGTCTGTAACCAACGAGGTAATACAACATTCACACGTGACTGGTCACATGGCTATGATGTCACGGAAGGTCCTATCGTCAGCTATGGTTACCGGGAGGGCACAGCGATGATCGGAAGCAGAAGCGGTAGGAGACAGAGTCTGCAGGACACGTCGCGGGACCTGTAAGTATAATGACAATATTTATTATTAACAATATTCTTTATTTTACAGCCCCCCCGCCCCATCCCATAACTGTAAAGTCCAAGTTCAGTGTCCGGATGCAAGTTCATGTTATCTCAGAACCCGAACTCGAACTTTACAAAACGTTTGGGTGAGGCTCCCGAACACGAACATCAGGGGGTTCGCCCTTCACTACTCCTAGGTCCAACATCTGCTTCACTTATTTCAAGATTACTTTTCGGCAGACCTTGGGAATCCGATATGGCTTCACACTCATTCAGACATGAGGTTCTATGAGGATTTCATGATCAATAACCCGAGTACAACCGGACAGTTTTGAGAACAAGTTTCTGTTCCAATGAAGCAATTCTCGGCACTGCTACTTTTCGGCAGGTGACATTGTGTCTGCAACCTTGACGTTGGCTTCAGACTTAGCCACCAAACACTGAGCTTCCAGTGGTTCCCTGTCTTGCCATGACTTGGTTAGATTGATGTGGTACACTTGGTAGGGCTTCCTTCTCCCTGGTTGGTGAATTTTATAATTGACCTCACCAAACTTTGCAACCACTTCGTAGGGCTATGCCGCTTGGCTAGAAATTTGCTTTCTACCATGGGTACCAGCACCAGTACATGATCTCCAGGGCTGAATTTTTTCACCTGTGTTGACTGGATGTACACGCTTTACTGTGCTACTTGTGCCTGGAGGAGGTACTAATTCATGATAGTGGTCACTTCAGCAATCCTCTCTTGCATTTGGGCTACATGTTCAATTACACTCCTGTAGGGTGTAGTCTCAATTTCCCAGGTCTCCTTCGCTATATCCATGAGTCCACAAGGTACAGCAGTAGACAGTCCCAGTCCCGGCCGTCCTTCTCTACTACCTTCTTTAGCTTGGCCTTCAAGGTTTTATTGAATCTTTTTATGGAACCTTACATCTGAAGGTGATATTCCGAGGTCCTGAGTTGTGTGATCTAGATGAACTTGTACAATTCCCTCATGATGTTCGACATGAATGAAGCTCCTTCGTCCATCAGGATCTTTTTCTGCAGTCTTGTTCGGGAAAAGATATGGATCAGCTCTTTGGCTATACTCTTAGCAGAGGAGTTTCTTTATGGTACTGCCTCTGGGTACCATGTAGCATAATTCATGACAACTAGGCTATATGATGCCCTCTGGCAGACTTGACCAGTGGTTCCATTAAATCCATCGCTAAGCAATCAAACAGTGCCTCAATGATGGGTAGCGGCACAAAGGGGCTACGAAAATGAGGGAGCGGTTCGGTTAGCTGGTAGGTGGGACAGAACCTGCAATAATTCATAACTCTCGGTGACAGCCAGTAGAACCTCTGGAGGATCCTTTTCCTGGGTTTTGTCTACCCCCAGATGACCACCTGAGACATGAGTATGGGCAATGTCTAACACCCTGCGTCTGTAGGACTCTGATACCTATAATTGCTCTATCACTTCACCTCTCTGTTTGGTGACCCAATTTAATATTTCCCCATTTACAGCAAAATATGGTGTCTGCCTCTGGCTGTTGAGCAACCCTGTTTATAATGGTAGCATTATCAAACGCTACTTTTAAGGTAGATCCCTGATTTGGGTGGTTCCCCCCAGATACCCCCAGCCCAGGATGTTGACGACAGGGATGTTGGCCGCCTTTTCTTCGCCAACTAGCACACAAAAGGGAAGTTCGTCAGTCTCAGGCTACAACAGGATTTCTTTAAGGGTTCCCTTGCTGTTCTCCTAGTAATTTGGCAATACCGTTTTCCCCCACAAGTCCCAAAATAAGGCAAAGTCCTGCCCTATTATAACAGGGTGTAACAAGTCCTTGACCTCACCAACCTCATGGAACTCGGTGCAGCAGTTTGTCTCCATGACTACCCTGGCCACAGGGTTGTCCTTAGTATCCCCATTCCCAAAGAATTCTCAAACACCTGGTGCCTTTCTACCACACCTACCAGGTCATCAGCATTCCGAAGATCTCCCTTAGCAACCCAGACAGGACTTAATCCTGCCTGGGAAGGACGATTCCAGTTGCAACAACTTTTGAACCAGGTGTAATAGGTTGCCATTTCGGACCAGGAAGATTTGTCCTGCAGAGCCAGGTCATAATAGGCCTTCTGTGGTTACCCCATTAGATATGGTACCAGTATCTCCACCCACTGCTCTCAAGGTAATTCCTCCCGTTGCGTCACCCTTTTGAAAACTGTCAAGAATGCCATAATGTCATTCCCCAGGATCACCTCTTGCAATGCTCTGCTTACCATCTTCCTGACGTGTGTATCATTGCTACAACTTGGAGGGTGTGTGGCTTCCCTGATGGGGCAACCTCTATCAGGAGATCCAAAGTTGTTGTTGTTGCTGCTGCTGGATCTGCTGTGTGAGGAGTCTGTTGGTCTGCTGGCCTGTTGCTGCAGGACCAGTAGCTTGACATCCTTTTCCAATTTGTCCAACCATGCTCCAGTATACAGGTCCTAGCATGGAGATTTCACACTGGAGGACTTCGTACCTCCACACACCGACTCCTAACAATACATCTGGACTTTCTTATGTCCAGCACACCATGCTCCGTGGTGGTGATCTGTGAGCAGCCAGTCCCATCCATCTCTCTGACATGTCTCCACCACACCCTATTAACACTCTCAGTACTATACGTACTGGAGCTAGCTTCTAGGCTTACATTACAGGGGATAACCATCTCTGTGACACATGATATCCGGCGGCCATCTTACAGTATACACTGTGTGCAGAATTATTAGGCAAATGAGTATTTTGATCACATGATACTTTTTATACATGTTGTCCTACTCCAAGTTGTATAGTCTGAGAGCCAACTGCCAATTAAGTAAATCAGGTGATGTGCATCTCTGTAATGAGGAGGGGTGCGGTGTAATGACATCAACACCATATAAGGTGTGCTTAATTATTAGGCAACTTCCTTTCCTTTGGCAAAATGGGTAAGAAGAGATATTTGACGGGCTCTGAAAAGTCTAAAATTGTGAGATGTCTTGCAAAGGAATGCAGCAGTCTTGAAATTGCCAAACTTTTGAAACGTGACCACCGAACAATCAAGCGTTTCATGGCAAATAGCCAATAGGGTCGCAAGAAGAGTGTTGGGTAAAATAACTGCCCATGAATTGAGGAAAATCAAGCGTGAAGCTGCCAAGATGCCATGTGCCACCAGTTTGGCCATATTTCAGAGCTGCAACGTTACTGGAGTATCAAAAAGCACAAGGTGTGCCATACTCAGGGACATGGCCAAGGTAAGGAAGGCTGAAAAACAACCACAATTGAACAAGAAACATAAGATAAAACGTCAAGACTGGGCCAAGAAATATCTTAAGAAGGATTTTTCAATGGTTTTATGGACTGATGAAATGAGAGTGACTCTTGATGGGCCAGATGGATGGGCCCGAGGCTGGATCAGTAAAGGGAAGAGAGCTCCACTCCGAATCAGACGCCAGCAAGGTGGAGGTGGGGTACTGGTATGGGCTGGAATCATCAAAGATGAACTTGTGGGACGTTTTTTGGTTGAGGATGGAGTGAAGATCAACTCCCAGACCTATTGCAAGTTTCTGGAAGACAACTTCTTCAAGCAGTGGTAAAGGAAGAAGTCGGTATCGTTCAAGAAAAACATGATTTTCATGCAGGACAATGCTCCATCACATGCATCCAACTACTCCACAGCGTGGCTGGCCAGTAAAGGTCTAAAAGATTAAAAAATAATGACATGGCCCCTTGTTCACCTGATCTGAACCCTATAGAGAACCTGTGGTCCCTCATAAAATGTAAGATCTACAGGGACGGAAAACAGTCCACCTCTCGGAGCAGTGTCTGGAGGCTGTGGTGGCTGCTGCCCGCAATGTTGATCGTAAACAGATCAAGCAACTGACAGAATCTATGGATGGTCGGCTGTTGAGTGTCATCAAAAAGAAAGGTGGCTATATTGGTCACTAATTTTTTGGGTTTTGTTTTTGCATGTCTGAAATGTTTATTTCTAAATTTTGTGCAGTTATATTGGTTTACCTGGTGAAAATAAACAAGTGAGATGGGAATATATTTGTTTTTTATTAAGTTGCCTAATAATTCTGCACAGTAATAGTTACCCGCACAAACAGATATCCTCCTAAGATAGCCAAATCTAAAAAACCCCACTCCAACTTCCAAAAATATTAAGCTTTGATATTAATGAGTCTTTTGGGTTGATTGAGAACATAGTTGTTGATCAATAATAAAAAAAATCCTCTAAAATACAACTTGCCTAATAATTCTGCACATGGTGTACACATGACACAAATTTGTATATACCAGGGTAAAATGGGTATATAAAGCAAATGATGAACATTGTACTTGTGACGCCCTGGCAAAGCCAGGTTGTCACAGAAAGAGTTAATCCTCCTTGGTAACCTGATCCCACACCGGTGCAGCAGGACAAACCACATCCCCCAGGGTAAGAGAAAAGCAGAGCAGAGGGGAGGGGCTGGAGCAGAGTGTGTGGAGAGACAGACAGAAGAGGAGTCTGGAGTCGTAGCTCCCAGGCTGATAGTGAAGCGTGCTCCGAAAGGGCCGGGACAGGCTGCAGTGAGGAAGGGGCCAGAGGTAGCCGGGGCAGGGTAGTGGCCCACCGGTACCTAGGGTGACCCGGATCACTGCAGGGGAGTGGATTCCCCGTTCCCGGCTGAGGAGAAAGAGGAAGAGAGTGGAGAGAAAGGCACCTGACTGCAGGGAAAGAACAGGAGCTGCTGCACCGTGTGTGGGACACTAACACCCCCGTACCGAAGGCTGCGGACACCGGCAATTTCTAGTTACCAGTGACTCTGTGTGAAATACTTGTGAGTACGCCCGTGCCCTCAGGCACCGCACTGCAGCACTGCGCCCTGCTCCCTGCTTACCCCATCACTGGGCCCCGGGACAACTACCCCCTACCCACGGAGGGGAGAACCAACAACTTTGCTGCTCCCGGTCATCGCTCCCGGGATCCCCATACAGAGCAGCGGTGGTGTCCACATAATCACCACAACCGTGGGTGGCGTCACGGACAATCTCCCTTACCAAACCCCCCCTTTTACTGTGGAGCCTGGGATCACAGACCGGGTCACGCCACCGTGATACCCACAGAAGTGACCCCGTGGCCCGGATCTGAGTACCCCCTGGTCCCCGGGCGTCACATACTCATACAGTTACAAATTATTTGTCGTTTTGGACTGTCAGGGCTACAAATATTTCTTTTAAGGGAAAAAAAAAAATTGAGGTCGTCACAACTTCAGCACCAAAATATCCATCAGTTCAAAGATTCAGTTACAAACTTTGTTGTACAGAGTCGCCTTTTCTTTTTTAGGGGTTTTTGATGTTCTTTGGTAGAAATTACAGGAAAGTGTAAATGTCTAATAAATATGCATGGGTGTATACAGATGTGTATATACCGGTGAGGTATGAGGAGCGTGTACAGGCACAAGTCCTGCAGAGGGGCTCTTGGATGTCATTGTCCTCCCTAATTATGAAGACTAATACGAGGATAGCAGCATGGGAAATAATACATGAAGGCACTACATATCTAATATATAAAGCTGAATGTGTGTGTGTGTGTGCGTGTGTGTGTGTGTGTGTATGTCCAGGATTGGCATCTGCACCGTCGCAGCTACAGCCACAAAATTTTGTACACTCACACTTCTGGACCCCGAGAGCGTCATAGGCTATGTTTCGAGGGGAAATTTTAACCCCGCACTTTACAGTTATTCACCAAAAAACCTGCCTCCATTAAAGCGAATGGAGCTGGGAGCCAAAGTGCAGCCAGAACTTCAGAAGAATGCGCAGCCACGTCCTTATATGGAATGTTGGTGTGTCACAATGCAGCCAGGGAAAGAGTCATACACAGACAGGGAAAGAGGCAGACATAGACAGGCTAAGAAACAGACACAAAGAGACAGAAACAGACAAAGAGACAGACTGACAGGGAAAGAGACAGACAGGGAAAGAGAAGGAAAGAGACAGACAGGGTAAGAGACAAAGAGTCAGACACAGGGAAAGAGACAGACAGGAAAAGAGAGGGAAAGAGACAGATAGGGAAAGAGAGGGAAAGAGACAGACAGGGAAAGTGACAGACAGACAAAGAGAGAGAGAGACAGAGAGATATATACAGAGGGGGAGACAGACAGAGAATGGGAGAGAAACAGAGAGACAGTTACTAACCCGTGCAGCGCCGGGTGCTGGACCCTGAGAGCATCATAGGCTATGTTGTGAGGCGAAATATTAACCCCGCGCGTTGCAATTTACCAATCAATTTTGCCCCTATCTACATAATGGGGAAAAAGTGAAACGAAAAAGGTTGGGGGCAAATTGACAGCTGCCAGATGTGAACAAGGGGGACTTAAAAAATGAGGCGATGGCGACAAAGAGTATATACCGTACAGTTGCTAAGGTGGGGCCCGACATGGGATACTCACCACACTCGGGGATATGAACACACACACAAAATGCGCCACACACTACCACGTGCTTGAACACATATACCACCCTCAGCAGACATCTCACCACACATACACCAACCTCGCCACATAATCACCCTAAACACACACAAGTCTGGTATTATCCTTCAAAAATAAAAATCTGATTAATAAGACGCCAAACTACAAAACAACAAATGTACCATATAGGAAATATGGCAGCTGTCAGTCACATGACCTGTCTATATGTGTATGTGTCAGCTAATTTACAGTCAGGGCCAGAAATATTTGGACAGTGACACAAGTTTTGTTATTTTAGCTCTTTACAAAAACATGTTCAGAAATACAATTATATATATAATATGGGCTGAAAGTGCACACTCCCAGCTGCAATATGAGAGTTTTCACATCCAAATCGGAGAAAGGGTTTAGGAATCATAGCTCTGTAATGCATAGCCTCCTCTTTTTCAAGGGACCAAAAGTAATTGGACAAGGGACTCTAAGGGCTGCAATTAACTCTGGAGGCGTCTCCCTCGTTAACCTGTAATCAATGAAGTAGTTAAAAGGTCTGGGGTTGATTACAGGTGTGTGGTTTTGCATTTGGAAGCTGTTGCTGTGACCAGACAACATGCGGTCTAAGGAACTCTCAATTGAGGTGAAGCAGAACATCCTGAGGCTGAAAAAAAAGAAAAAACCCATCAGAGAGATAGCAGACATGCTTGGAGTAGCAAAATCAATAGTCGGGTACATTCTGATTAAAAAGGAATTGACTGGTGAGCTTGGGAACTCAAAAAGGCCTGGGCGTCCACGGATGACAACAGTGGTGGATGATCGCCGCATACTTTCTTTGGTGAAGAAGAACCCGTTCACAACATCAACTGAAGTCCAGAACACTCTCAGTGAAGTAGGTGTATCTGTCTCTAAGTCAACAGTAAAGAGAAGACTCCATGAAAGTAAATACAAAGGGTTCACATCTAGATGCAAACCATTCATCAATTCCAAAAATAGACAGGCCAGAGTTACATTTGCTGAAAAACACCTCATGAAGCCAGCTCAGTTCTGGAAAAGTATTCTATGGACAGATGAGACAAAGATCAACCTGTACCAGAATGATGGGAAGAAAAAAGTTTGGAGAAGAAAGGGAACGGCACATGATCCAAGGCACACCACATCCTCTGTAAAACATGGTGGAGGCAACGTGATGGCATGGGCATGCATGGCTTTCAATGGCACTGGGTCACTTGTGTTTATTGATGACATAACAGCAGACAAGAGTAGCCGGATGAATTCTGAAGTGTACAGGGATATACTTTCAGCCCAGATTCAGCCAAATGCCGCAAAGTTGATCGGACGGCGCTTCATAGTACAGATGGACAATGACCCCAAGCATACAGCCAAAGCTACCCAGGAGTTCATGAGTGCAAAAAAGTGGAACATTCTGCAATGGCCAAGTCAATCACCAGATCTTAACCCAATTGAGCATGCATTTCACTTGCTCAAATCCAGACTTAAGACGGAAAGACCCACAAACAAGCAAGACCTGAAGGCTGCGGCTGTAAAGGCCTGGCAAAGCATTAAGAAGGAGGAAACCCAGCGTTTGGTGATGTCCATGGGTTCCAGACTTAAGGCAGTGATTGCCTCCAAAGGATTCGCAACAAAATATTGAAAATAAAAATATTTTGTTTGGGTTTGGTTTATTTGTCCAATTACTTTTGACCTCCTAAAATGTGGAGTGTTTGTAAAGAAATGTGTCCAATTCCTACAATTTCTATCAGATATTTTTCTTCAAACCTTCAAATTAAACGTTACAATCTGCACTTGAATTCTGTTGTAGAGGTTTCATTTCAAATCCAATGTGGTGGCATGCAGAGCCCAACTCGCGGAAATTGTGTCACTGTCCAAATATTTCTGGACCTAACTGTATACTGTCAGGGGGGAGGGCTTTCTGTTGCCTGGAGATTTATCAGGCTGCCAAAAGCAACCAATCACAGCTTAGCTTCTATTTTGCTACCGTTAATTAATCTGAGCTCTGATTGGTTAATATAGGCAACAATTTAATAATTACATTTCTATCTATTTGTTTTGTGGTTTTTGTGTGCAGAATACATTTTTGTTAATACATTCTATTTTGTTAACAGCAGTTATTAACCCGGGCGAAGCCGGGGAGTACAGCTAGTAATAACATAAAGATGATACTCTATGAATTATTTTAAGGACTGATGTCATTGAGTCTAGGACTACAGGATCTTTGGAAATAGGTAGAGGCAGTGATGTAAAACCGTAATATCAAGACCTGCAAAATAAGGAGAAGTGACCACTGGATGCAATGAGTCAGCCAGGAGTTTCTGCTCTTATATAGGACTTTTTTTAGGTTAGAGAAGTGACCGGCTACAACTTCGTGAATCATTGTTGTCAGATTAATTCATAAATAAGTGGTGAGAAAATGCATTGAGTTGGTCCTGGTATGTACGGTAAAAGGATTGTTTCCTTTTTCTGATGGAAGTTGGGTGTGGGTGACCCTTTTATGAAAGTTCCCTTTTAATAGTGTGAATACAATGACCCTTGGCACTAGAGCGGTTCCCCACTTAGGGATGGCAGTTGGAGGCAGCGAGCTTAATGGTTTCAACAGTTTTATGTGAGGTAAGAAGTAATCTTCCAATGAGGTTCAGATTTGGTATAAGACACGAGTAGGCACTTCAATTGTGCATCTGCTCAGGAGTGGACCTGTGGTATACTCCACTACTCTGGAGCAGTCTCTGTGGCACCAGTCTACCGGCACATTCGTAAGCAACACCTCTGTACTTAGGGGCAATGCAGCACAGCACACCTCCTCAGTGCCGCTCAGAGCCCTCCTTACAGTCACCTCTTCTGACAGCAGTGCTCTGCAGTAGATCTTATTTGGAAATTTGTACATTACCATTTGCATACCAGTCCCCCCCCCACAGCTACCACTTTCCTACTGTCTCTGATGTGGTTAATTTTTGCCTTTTCTTTCCAGTGGTGGTACTTTGATAAAGTACATGTGAGCTGGTCCCCACTCACTCTTTTATCCTGTTGCTAGCCCAGGGAAATCAAACCATGAATCAGTGCTACTCACCCCCACTTGCAAGCTAGCTGTAATTCACAAAGTCTCTGCTGGGTTCAAAAGATACATTTTTCTCCTCTCTACTCTGCAGTAGGTCTTATCTGAAAATTTGTGACGCCCTGACAAAATCAGGTTGTCACAGGAGACTGCATCCATCTTCCAGATGCAGGACTCTTTCCTCCATGTCCTACCAACACAACCCCACACACAGGTACATACACCAGCGACAAAGCCTAGTCACCCCCCCAGTACAATAGGGACCCACCAGTGGACGGGGCCAGGCAGATGGTGACGCCCACCTAGGGGTTAGAGTTGGAGAGAGGAAGTGTGAGGAGTGGAGTGGTAGCTCCCGGACTACCGGACTACTTGAGCTGACTAGGTGGCAGACAGAAAAGTAGGGCCACAGGCATCGGAGATCTGGTCATGGGAGACCTTAAGTGGACCGGGGCAGGATTGTAGCCCGCCGATGCCGACAGCAGGAATCCGGTCCAGAGTCTGTGCACAGTCGAGGTACCTGGACCCCAGGTCGAGGACAGCTTCAAGCACCTTTCCGATTAGCCAGCAGGGGACAAGATTCCAGATCTTGTCCCACGAGTAGCCCAGATAGAGTGAGACAGAAGCCCAATGCAGGGGATAGGGCGTCTGCAAGTGCCTGCAAAAATCCCAAGGGTCAGATCTCACGGGCCACAGCTCCCACAGCAAAGACACCGGGAGTGGACTTTTCCCGTTCCATGCGGACTAGTCAACACAGAAGACACAACATTAGAGTGCAGGAGGAAGGGCCCCTGTTCTGCTCACCGGAGCGCGGGACCCGAGCACACCCATCCAGAGGCTACCGGTGTCCGGCATTTGGTTTACTACTTGGACTCTGTGTGAATTATTCAACAACAGTGAGTACACCGGTATCATCCGGTCCAGCCTGCAGACGGTGTCCCAGCACTCTACACCACCTACACCTGGGCCCCGGGACAACACCTCCCCTACCCGTGGAGGGGATACCATCCTGCTGCCCCGCTCCAACTGCCCCAAGTGCCCCATACCAAGGCAGCGGCGATGTCACCAACAATCACCGCAACCCACGGGTGGCGTCACTGACAAACTCTCCCCTGTAAATAACCCCTTTATATTGTTGCGGGCGACAGGCTGCTGCAAGAGCCCCGGATTTGGCTGCCACTTGAGCCACAGCCACGATCCCGGATCAGAGCATCTCGAGTAGCTCCCCACTGGCTGTGGCCTGCGCCCCCGCCCGTGACATTTGCACCCTAAAATCTAAATACCAGTCACCCGCACAGTTACCACTTTCCTACTTTCTCTGATAGGGTTAATTTTTGCCTTTTCTTTCCAGTGGTGCTACTTTCATAAAGTACATGTGAGCTGGTCTCCACTTAGGATGGACAATGCCATCCCTCTTTTATCCTGTTGCTAGCCCAGGGAAATCGTGCCATGAATCAGTGCTACTCACCCCCACTTGCTAGCTAGCTGTGATGCACAGTCTCTTCTGGGTTCTACAGATACTTTTTTACTCTGCTCCGTTTGCATGTGTCTGACCTCACTGATAGGAAACATAAACCTTCTATGCTATATATACTCGGCCAGGAGCATGGGCATCGATATTACTACTAAGCCATGGCACAACCATTTCACCAACAAACTAAGTGAAGTAGCCCTTAAAGGACACTACTTGGGTAGCTCAGGCATAAGTACCATACTACTGATGGATATTTAGACCCATAATATTCCCCCAATTTTTTACTAGTTTTGACGTCACCACTCAGAGACATTGTTATTACTGAGCGACAGTCGTTCAAAATTGAATATAATGACCATATATGACAAGTCATATATGGCATTTGTATGGTGTCACAATAACATTTTCATAGCAATATGATAACCAGGTGTGATCTCCACCACCACAGGGTCGATTGTCACACATCAGCCATAAAATGACATCTCAGTGCTGGACACACGTAACACGTGTATGTAACACGGGGACCAGGCGCCAATAGTCCTTAAGTGGGTGGAATAATAATAATAATCTTTATTTCTATAGCGCCAACAAATTCCGCAGCGCTTTACAATTCAGGAGGCTCATATACATATTATATACATAAACATATACAAACAAGTAACAATTATAGAAGATGCAATATTTAAAGGGAAAAAAGACAACCCTGCTCGTGAGAGCTTACAATCTACAATGAGATGTGGGGGGGGGGGGGGCAAGGTACAAGTGCTTATTTACAATGACAATCCAGCCATCTCAAGGAAATGGGGGATAGATAATGGCTTCCTGGACCAATAGGCCAGAGCCTTGAGATGCATTTGGGTGCCACTAACTAACTAACATGTTCAATTGGGGCTTTTCACAATATTATTCCATTTTCATAATTTTAGCACAAATGTTTATGGAATATTCTATCTGGGAGCCTCTGACATTAGGAAATGAAGTAAAAGTGGTGCTCCATTACTAAGAGGAGAGATTTCAGGAGTCAGATCTATAATGCGCCATATGACTGAGCCGCCATACAGTGCTCATGATAGGCTAATACAAAGAATCATTAGAGGAAGAGCTCATAATCTGCTGATATGTCACATCCTGGGCGCTGACGGTGGAGGAAAAAACCGCAAGGGAGCATGAGTAAGTATAGTATGCCTCATTATGAGGATAGCACTATGGGGACTAATATGGGGGATAATACGGTACTATGGGGACTAATATAAGGATGGCACTATGGGGACTAATATGGGGATGGTATTATGGGGACTAATACGGGGATGGTACTATAGGGACTAATGTGGGGATGGCATTATGGAGACTATTGTGGGATGGCACTATGGGGACTAATGTGGGGATGGTATTATGGGGACTAATGTGGGGATGGTATTATGGGGACTAATATGTGGATAGTACTATTGGGACTAATATGAGGATGGCACTATAACGTCTAATAAAGGATGGTACTATAGAGTCTAATTTGAGCATGGTACTATAGGGTCTCATATTAGGATGTAATATAGGAACTTATATGAGGATGGTACTATAGGGTCTGATATGAGGATATAATATAGGATCTAATATGAGGATGGTACTATAGGGTCAAATATGAGGATGTAATATAGGTTCTAATATGAAGATGGTACTATAAAGAATAATATGAGCATAGTACTATAGGGTCTAATATGAGGATGTAATATAGGGACTAATATGAGGATGGTACTATGGGGGCTACTATGAGGATGGTACTTTGGGGGCTAATATCAGGATGGGACTATAGGGACTAATAAATATGGTACTAAAGGGTCTAATATGAGGATGGTACTATAAGGACTAATATGAGCATGGTACTATAGGGTCTAATATGAGGATGTAATATAGGGACTAATATGAGGATGGTACTATGGGGCTAATATGAGGATGGTACTATGGGGCTAATATGAGGATGTAATATAGGGACTAATATGAGGATGGTACTATAGGGTCTAATATGAGGATGGTACTATGGGGCTAATATGAGGATGTAATATAGGGACTAATTTGAGGATGGTACTAGGGGGACTAATATAAGGATGATATTATGGGGACTAATATGAGGATGGTACTATGGGGCTAATATGAGGATGTAATATAGGGACTAATATGAGGATGGTACTATGGGGCTAATATGAGGATGTAATATAGGGACTAATATGAGGATGGTACTATAGGGTCTAATATGAGGATGGTACTATGGGGCTAATATGAGGATGTAATATAGGGACTAATATGAGGATGGTACTATGAAAACAAAACCCAACAGTACTCCATTGCTTCTACTGGATAAATTCCAGATATGAGAAAGTGGGGCAGCAGGATCTGACCACACACAAGGTTTGTTTTTAATATGTAACCATGGAGACACATTGGTCTGTAAAGGAGCTGTGTGCAAAACAATACTATATTTCTAATGAAAACGTTTTGAAAATCACTTAACTGTTTAAAAAAAAAAGAGGCAAAAGTTAATATTTATTTTACAGATAATAAATGAATATTAGAACCTTCTTCTGGTTGGGGCTGAATCCTTGTGTCTGAGGCTGCGATCGGGCGTGATAATGAGTCCTGATGAAGAGGAGGTCTAACGAGTAGAGCCCTGCGCTCCAGGACCTGCCAGACTCACATTGCCTTCTGCTTTTTCCTCCTAGCATTAGTACAGCGATGTATTTTGGCAGGTCTTGTGTTTGGCCCGGGATGGGGCAGCCTCCGCTCCAGCCAGCTTCCATTAATTCATGATATAGTTCCTGATCAATAGACACAAAGTATTTATTAAATCCAATAACATTTGTCAGTATTGATCTGACTGTCTGACGCCAACAAGAAGCTCAGATCCTATTTTATATATTATCTCTGCAGACCTGGAGCAGCTGATAAAATGCGGATAATATTAGACTTGTATTAAGGGGCAGCCGCCACTCAGCTTCATTGTTAACTTATATTATTCTAGACTGACTCCTGAATAATGACTCTAGATTAACTCTATGTGACCCGGCAAGAGGCCGCTAACCAGATACAGAGAAAAAGCTGGTTTTTATGTGTATACAAATGAAGCAGTATTATAGCAGTTATATTCTTGTACATAGGGGGCAGTATTATAGTAGTTATATTCTTGTACATAAGAAGCAGTATTATAGTAGTTATATTCTTGTACATAGGGGGCAGTATTATAGTAGTTATATTCTTGTACATAGGAACAGTATTATAGTAGTTATATTCTTGTACATAGGGGCAGTATTATAGTAGTTATATTCTTGTACATAGGGGCAGTATTATAGTAGTTATATTCTTGTACATAGGGGGCAGCATTATAGTAGTTATATTCTTGTACATAGGGGCAGTATTATAGTAGTTATATTCTTGTACATAGGAGCAGTATTATAGTAGTTATATTCTTGTACATAGGGGGCAGTATTATAGTAGTTATATTCTTGTACATAGGGGCAGTATTATAGTAGTTATATTCTTGTACATAGGGGGCAGTATTATAGTAGTTATATTCTTGTACATAAGAAGCAGTATTATAGTAGTTATATTCTTGTACATAGGGGGCAGTATTATAGTAGTTATATTCTTGTACATAGGAGCAGTATTATAGTAGTTATATTCTTGTACATAGGGGCAGTATTATAGTAGTTATATTCTTGTACATAGGGGGCAGTATTATAGTAGTTATATTCTTGTACATAGGGGGCAGTATTATAGTAGTTATATTCTTGTACATAGGGAGCAGTATTATAGTAGTTATATTCTTGTACATAGGAGCAGTATTATAGTAGTTATATTCTTGTACATAGGGGCAGTATTATAGTAGTTATATTCTTGTACATAGGGAGCAGTATTATAGTAGTTATATTCTTGTACATAAGAAGCAGTATTATAGTAGTTATATTCTTGTACATAGGGGGCAGTATTATAGTAGTTATATTCTTGTACATAGGAGCAGTATTATAGTAGTTATATTCTTGTACATAGGAGCAGTATTATAGTAGTTATATTCTTGTACATAGGGGCAGTATTATAGTAGTTATATTCTTGTACATAGGGGGCAGTATTATAGTAGTCATATTCTTGTACATAGGGGGCAGTATTATAGCAGTTATATTCTTGTACATAGGGGCAGTATTATAGTAGTTATATTCTTGTACATAGGGAGCAGTATTATAGCAGTTATATTCTTGTACATAGGAGTACATAGGAGCAGTATTATAGTAGTTATATTCTTGTACATAGGGGGCAGTATTATAGCAGTTATATTCTTGTACATAGGAGCAGTATTATAGCAGTTATATTCTTGTACATAGGGGCAGTATTATAGTAGTTATATTCTTGTACATAGGGGGCAGTATTATAGCAGTTATATTCTTGTACATAGGGGCAGTATTATAGTACTTATATTCTTGTACATAGGGGGCAGTATTATAGTAGATATATTCTTGTACATAGGGGGCAGTATTATAGTAGTTATATTCTTGTACATAGGGGGCAGTATTATAGTAGTTATATTATTGTACATAGGGGGCAGTATTATAGTAGTTATATTCTTGTACATAGGAGCAGTATTATAGTAGTTATATTCTTGTACATAGGGGCAGTATTATAGTAGTTATATTCTTGTACATAGGGGGCAGCATTATAGTAGTTATATTCTTGTACATAGGGGCAGTATTATAGTAGTTATATTCTTGTACATAAGGGCAGTATTATAGTAGTTATATTCTTGTACATAGGGGGCATTATAGTAGTATTTTTATAGATAGGGGCAGTATTATAGTAGTTATATTCTTGTACATAGAGGGCAGTATTATAGTAGTTATATTCTTTTACATAGGGGCAGTATTAAGTAATTTTTATTCTTGTACATTGGAGGAGGAGTATTATAGTCATTTTATTCTTTCACAGGGGGTGGTATATGATGAGTCACAACCTTGGCTATACAGGTCAGTATTAGAAATTGATGTATGGAGCCTTTCATGACACTTCTGCGTTCCAGTCACCTGTAATCTAATATGATAGTGTTGCTATGTGTCACTTTATCCAGCTGATAAACTTTTATCCTTTCTCAATCAGCACATTCTGTCCCAAAAATGCAGAAGATGTTTTCCAGGGGTGGATCCAAAACTACTGAAGAAACAGATCTCCCAGCGTTCCCATCTTGCAAAACTATTTTTCTTGAACATTCAGGTTTGACCACTGCCAAGCTTTGCATCATAAAAAAAAAAAAAAAAAAGCTTTGGCCCAAATAAAATGTGTCAAAATAGCCGGCGTTCCAGCAATGGGAGACATCCTGCAAGGAGCGGGAATTTCCTATGGTCGGGGTGAGCCTGGTTGTGCCAAGTTGAGCTCACGGTTCTGCGGATTACAAAGAAATAGCAGAGCGGCCTCCAGGCAACGGCCGTCACCACACATCAACAAGACCAGTAATATTCTTATTTATAAGGAGTCGGTATTTTTAACATCATTTCCTTTTCCAAGTCTTGGGTTAATATAACAACTTCTCCCTCTTGTATAACCCCGTATACCGCGGGGCTGCGGCACCAACCTCTGCCCGTTGGCATCGGCAGTGGTCAGCATCCCGCGAGGCTACAATTTTATATGCCGGTTATATATTTTCCTTGTTTGGTTTTCATGTCCCGGCCGTTTCCTTCTTACACAAGAGAAACAAATTAGGACATCGCAATTATTGGCCTCAATTAATCACTATTAGAAAAGCTAATGAGAAAATATAGAAGATAACTCCACCCGGGTCAGAAGGACGGGGGTCTACAAAGCTGAGAGCTTTGGTGGACCCCATTGGAAGGAAGAAGGTCACCAGAGGTGTGATAAAAGATCCAGGGAGCCTTTCATTGGAGCCCGATCCATAGACTTTTCTGTATTTGGCGCAAGGGTTGACCTAGCCCCCACAAGCCCTGTACCCCGCTATCTTGGACAAGCTCATGGCCCGGTGACCCCCAACTACAGTTATCTATCAAAATGGAGAAGCAGGAGGAAGAGAGCCCATCCGTGCATTACACGGTCAATAGGGAATGTATCATCAGAAAATTGACTAATGATTTAAAAAAAACTTTTCAGCAGTCTCATTATCATCACAGGCAGGATTGCAATAACAGGACCCATTATGCACAATAGGTGAAGTCACAACTCACCCCCTCCTATACCATGACCAATATCAACTCTATATACAGTAGATAACACAGGACCCACCATGCACAATAGGTGATATCACAGCCCACCTCCTCCTGTACGATGACTGATAACACCTCTATATCCAGTAGAGAACACATCATTCACTATGGGTGATGTCAAAGCTCACCTCTTCCTCCTTCTGTACAATGACTGATAACACCTCTATATACAGTAGATAACACTGGATCCACCATTCAGTATAGGTGATGTCAAAGCTCACCTCCTCCTCCTCCTGTACAATGACTGATAATATCTCTATATACAGTAGATAACACAGGACCCATCGTGGACAATAGCTATCACAGCTCACCTCCTGTTGATCCTGTACAATGACTAACATCTCCATTTACAGGAAATAACACAGGATCCACCATTCACTATTGGTCATGTCAAAGATCACCTCCTCCTCCTCCTGTACAATGTCTGATAACACCTCTATATACAGTAGATAACACAGGATCCATCATTCACAATAGGTGATATCACAGCTCACCTCCTCCCCCTTCTCTCACAATGACCTTTGCACACCATCTTTAGATGCTTCAATACTAAAAATAAGGGCTTATTCATAATAACGGCGATCAAGTTAAAAAAAAAATAGAATAAAATGTAAAAATAGTTTCTCTCTCATCTGACATGACCTAATATGTCAGATGAGAGAGAAACCGTGTCCCCAGGTACAGAAGAGGGAGGAGGTGAGCTATGACATCACCTATTGTGAATGGTGTATCCTGCGTTATCTACTGTATATGGAGATATTATCGGTCATTTTACAGGAGGAGAAGGTGAGCTGTGACATCACCAATTGTGAATAGTGGATCCTGTGTTATCTGCTGTATATCGAGATATTATCGGTCATTGTACAGGAGGATGAGGTGAGCTGTGATATCACCTATTGTACATGGTGGGTCCTGTGTTATCTAATGTATATGGAGATATTATCAGTCATTGTACAGGAGGGGGAGGAGGTGAGCTGTGTTATCACCTATTGTGAATGGTGGATCCTGTGTTATCTTCTGTATATTGTGGTGTTATCAGTCATAGTACAGGAGGAGGTGAGCTGTGATATCACCTGTGAATGGCGAGTACTGTGTTATTACCAGTGCATCGAGGTCTTACTTGTCATTGTAATCCTGCCTATGATGATAAGCAGGCTTTTGAAAACGTTTGGCGAAGGGACAGGAACAGTCTAAAAAAAAAATCCCAAGTGCACAGTGTAATAATTGCAAAATTATGGGAAAAAAAAAACGTTTTTTTTTAAATGTAATAAAAATCATGATATGAAAAAAAACACTACTGCTAAAATTGTGATTAAGCATACATGTAACACAAAAATCGGATTAAAAAATAAGTCATTTTCTGATTATACCATTCATTTAAAGATTATGTCCACCATTTCTATAGTCTTTTTATTGTTTCAATGTTTCTAAAATAAAATTAAGAAAAAAAAATCATCAACCTGTCATTTTGTGTATACAGCCCCTATGCAAACCTCCATATCTATATGTAACAGACCACAAGTAAATCTCTGATCCTGAAAGTCGTACTCATTTCTGTCTATCCTTAAATATTTCCTAAATGTGCAAAAAAGTAGTAAGGGATTAATTATTATTATTATTATTATTGTTTATTTATAGAGCACCATTGATTCCATGGTGCTGTACATGAGGGGGTTACATACAGAATACATGTACACGTTACAATAGACAGACTAGCACAGGGGGAAGAGGGCCCTGCCCTTGCGGGCTTACATCCTAAAGGATTTTGGGGAGGAGACAGTAGGTGGGGTGTAGGTGGGGCGGCAGCTCCGCACGGTGGTGGGGCGGCAGCTCCGCACGGTGGTGGGGCGGCAGCTCCGCACGGTGGTGGGGCGGCAGCTCCGCACGGTGGTGGGGCGGCAGCTCCGCACGGTGGTGGGGCGGCAGCTCCGCACGGTGGTGAAGCAGTGAGGTCATTGAAGGTTATAGGCATTTCTGAACAGATGAGTCTTTAGGTTCCGTTTGAAGCTTGCGAGTGTAGTAGATAGTCTGACGTGTTGAGGCAGTGAGTTCCAGGAGACTGGGGGTGCTCGGGAGAAGTCTTGGAGTCGGTTGCATGAGGAGCGAATGAGAGAGGAGGATAGAAGGAGATCTTGGGAGGACCGGAGGTTACGTTTTGGAGTGTAGCGAGAGATTAGTTCAGAGATATATGGAGGAGACAGATTATGGATAGCTTTGTAGGTCAGTGTTAGTAATTTGAATTGGATACGGTGGAAGATTGGGAGCCAGTGGAGGGACTTGCAGAGAGGAGAAGCGGGGTGGTATTGAGGAGAGAGGTGGATCAGTCGGGCAGCAGAGTTAAGGATGGACTGGAGAGGGACGAGTGTGTTAGCAGGGAGACCACAGAGGAGGATGTTGCAGTAGTCGATGCGGGAGATTATGAGGGCGTGCACTAGAATTTTTGTAGATTGGGGATTGAGAAAAGGGCGGATTCTGGAGATATTTTTGAGTTGAAAACGGCAGGAGGTGGTGAGGGATTGCTGGATGTGTTTGCTGTCTCCTACCACTATGGTGACACATCGGTCGGCATAAGAGCTGTATACGCATTTTTTTCTTTTACGTATATAAAGTTATTTTTCAATTTAAACGCATTGGAACAATATTGTTTGTAAAGGTCGACATTGGGTTTAAAGTGAAACTTCAAAGGAACTTATAGAGGACCTATCACTTGCTATAAATATGTAGATTTGTACCTGGTGTAAATGCCGCTGTTTTCCTGAATTCGCTGACGTTTTTCTTTTTTTCCTGCGCCTCTCCATTCTTGAGATATGGCCCCTTCTTCTCTGTATATAAATCTAGTCTTTTCAGCCAATTGGGCGTGATCCCCAGGATGACATCTACAGAGAAGGATTAATGACCACTCCCACTTGGTTAAAAGGATGAGATTTATATACAGGAAAGAATGGGCCATATCTCAGGAACCGAGAGGCGCAGGAACAAAAGAAAAACATCACCGGATTCAGGAGAACAGCGGCATTTACACCAGGTAAAACAATTACATATTTATGGAAAGTGACAGATCCTCTTTAGAGAGGAGGACAAATAAGTATCTTGTGCTGCCCGCAGAGATGTCTGGAGTGTGACAGCTCCTTCTCCAGAAGTGAATACATTTTTTCACTGCGTTGCCTTGACTGGGACAGAGAAAGTGCTCATCAGCCCGCACCCTAACGTGCAACGGCATGAAGAGGACAACACATTGCCGACGTCATCACACTGCTGCCGGGGCCGCACAGCAAGAGGTGATGTCAGCACCGGTAAGATAAAATGTTGTGTTATTTTTGAAGAGGGAGGAAGGGTTGTTACCATGAGGGCACATAATGTGAGAATTTGGGACATTATGGGGACAATTTGGGACATTATAGGGCATTATAGGGGCAATTGTCAACATTTTGGGGGTAGTTTGGGACATTATGGGGCAATTTGGGACAATATGGACAATTTGGGACATTTTGTGCAATTAGGGGTGATTGTGAAAGTGGGCATAGTATATCAAGGGACAGTGGAATGTGGTGACTTGGAAAAAGGCAGTTTGGGGACTTTATTGAAAGGGGCATTATGGAGAGAGGTTGTGTGGGGGATATTATGTGGGGGAGATATTATATAGAGGGGCAGTGTGGTGAGATATTTTGTATAGGGGCAGTGTGAGGAGATATTATAGAAAGGGGCAGTGTGGGGGAATATTTTGGAGAGGGGCAGTGTGGTGGGATATTATACAGATGGGCAGAGTGGGGGGTATTTTGGAGCAGGGCAATGTGTACGGGTGGGTATTTTATAGAGGAACAGTGTGGAGGAACATGTATTGATGGTGGTTCTGGTGCTGCATTCATGTACTGACAGTGGTTCTGACTCTGCATGCATGTACTGACTGTGTTTCTGCAGTGCAATCATGTACTGATGGTGTTTTTGTTGCTGCATTCATATACTGATGGTGTTTCTAGCACTACATTCATGTACTGACAGTGTTTCTGGCACTGCATTCATGTTCTGATAGTGTTTCTAGTGCTGCATTCATGAACTTATGGTGTTTCTGGCTCTGCATTCATGCACTGACTGTGTTTCTAGAGCTGTATTTATGTACTGACAGTGTTTCTGGCATTGCATTCATGTACTGATGGTGGTTCTGGCACTGAGTTCATGTACTGATTGTGTTTCTGGCCCTGCATTCATGTACTGATGGTTCTGAAGCTGCATTTGTGTACCTCATGGTAGTTCTGGTGCTGCATTCATGTAATAATGGTGGTTCTGATGCTGCATTCATATGCTGACAGTGGTCCTGATCTTGTATATATGTACAACTTGAACATTGACAAAACCTAGAGATTTGAGATTAGGAGTTGAATTTAGTAAACTTTTACTTAAAAAAACTCAGGATAAATTTGCGTATGTTCACTCTGATCCTTCTCAAATGCTCAAAATATGGTTCCAGTGATGTAATTATCCACTGATGGTGGTTTTGGTGATGTATTCATGTAACTACCACTTTAAAAAAAAAAAAAAATGTGACCCTTTTGATTGGTGCAGTATGGCATTGTGGACCTTGGGCTTGTAAAATGTTGTGCACCCCTGATGTACATATTAATATGGATGGTGATTTAGGTCCAGTCAATGACCCTATAAGAAGGCTAGAAAGGTGTGTAAACAGGAAGTGTTAGCATAGGACTATAACAGGTAGTAGAATAATATAATATATATTAATGGTAAATCATACATCTTGACTAGTAAAGATCAAGCGTAAACATCGTGGCCCCGGGCCGGCGTAGTAGAGATCACTATCTTGGGTGAATTTTATATTCTTTTCTTAGGTCTTACAATATCAAATGCTTCCATATCACAAGCAAGAACAAGGAATAATATTATCCCTGGACCCCCTCCAAATACATGTTACTGGGTGATATATGCTACTGGCCATAGTTCAAGAGCAAGTCATAAATAATAAGAATTAACCCAAGTTCTTTGATGATCAGAGACAACATTGTGTTTTCTCATTTTCAAGATCAATCCGGCGGCTTGGTGAGACATTTCGTTTCCTGGAAAAACGAGCGCAGTTTATATTTGTGGTGTCAGATAGTGTCACCATATTGAGGAATCTAGTTGATGCCGAGATGATGAAACAGGACTTTTCAGCCCCGGAGATGTCACAGTGCCAAGAACCATCCATAAAGTGCAGATAGAAAGTATATTCTGTCATCCCAGGCACTGTTATCTGGACACTCTCCGCCAAGTCCTAACACTGGCCGATGTTTCGATGTTGGGGAGACCCCTATGATGGTCACCCATATATTCAGGGCACTGTCCTTACAATGGAACTGGTCTGAGAATGACTTGTAGATCTGTCTTTGGAAGGATTAGCAATGGATAATACTATTTACATCAGCACTGTTTATCTGGGTTTTATATGGCTTTCTCTACTGGGTGGATGGCACTATTTATCTGGGCACTCTGTGGCACTATTCAAGCCCTATAGTATGTAGGCACTGTGTGATTCTATAAAGTCAGTGAATGCTGTATTCATCTGGGCACTATATCATAATATATGGTCAATATATGGCACTATTTATCTGGGCACTATGGGGCACTCTTCAAGCCCTATAAGTGCTGTCTGTCTTGGTACTACAGTATATCATAGTATATAGGCACTATGTGATTCTATACAGTTAGGTCCAGAAATATTTGGACAGTGACACAATTTTCGCGAGTTGGGCTCTGCGTGCCACCACATTGGATTTGAAATGAAACCTCTACAACAGAATTCAAGTGCAGATTGTAACGTTTAATTTGAAGGTTTGAACAAAAATATCTGATAGAAATTGTAGGAATTGTACACATTTCTTTACAAACACTCCACATTTTAGGAGGTCAAAAGTAATTGGACAAATAAACCAAACCCAAAAAAATATTTTTATTTTCAATATTTTGTTGCGAATCCTTTGGAGGCAATCACTGCCTTAAGTCTGGAACCCATGGACATCACCAAACGCTGGGTTTCCTCCTTCTTAATGCTTTGCCAGGCCTTTACAGCCGCAGCCTTCAGGTCTTGCTTGTTTGTGGGTCTTTCCGTCTTAAGTCTGGATTTGAGCAAGTGAAATGCATGCTCAATTGGGTTAAGATCTGGTGATTGACTTGGCCATTGCAGAATGTTCCACTTTTTTGCACTCATGAACTCCTGGGTAGCTTTGGCTGTATGCTTGGGGTCATTGTCCATCTGTACTATGAAGCTCCGTCCGATCAACTTTGCGGCATTTGGCTGAATCTGGGCAGAAAGTATATCCCGGTACACTTCAGAATTCATCCGGCTACTCTTGTCTGCTGTTATGTCATCAATAAACACAAGTGACCCAGTGCCATTGAAAGCCATGCATGCCCATGCCATTGTGTCGCCCTGGGCAAGCCAGGGGACACAGGTCACACACCACCACACCCCACACTCCAGGTAGGCACATCACAGCTAACCACAAATCCTTGTTGCCTTCCTCCAGGAGACTGATGATGCACACCAGGGGGTGGGCCAGGCGGTTGGATCCGCCCACCAAGGAGCTCACAGCTCTGGAGGCAGGAAGTAACCAGGCAGTCCAGCTAGGGACATGAAAGAGTGAACAGCAGATAGCCCAGGCAGGGCAAGTGTGAGGAGCTAAAGTGGAGGAGTTAAGAAAGTGAAAGTAGTAAAGGAGGAAAAGCAAGTAAAGTGACAGAAGAGAAAGACAGCCTGAAGGGTCCATCTTAGTGAGGGCCAGAACAGCAAGGTCAGCAACGGCGGTGACTGTCTGGAGGGGGACCGTTTGGAAGTTCCTGGAAGGACCCCGTTGGCTGTGTGCCCGGTGGTCTGGAGCAGTGTTCCGAAGGACAGTCAGCACCAGGGCAGGGGCCTCTCGGACCCCGGCAAGGCTAGGAGTCGCCAGATTTGCCAAATCCGTCAGTGACGGGGACGCAGCTCCCCCAACAACCAAGTCCCGATTGAAGGCAACAGCCCAACCCGTATTAGAGAGACACCGCCACGGCACCAGTTTCTCAGGGCCAGCGCCTGCGGGCAAAGTGTAGAGCTCCTCCGGCCCAGATTGCAGCCGGGGAGCGGGTAACCGGAGGGAATCCACCGCTACCATCAGTCAACACAGGTGCAAGGAAGAGAGACATCACCGTCACCTACCGGGAGTGCAGGTGCAGCCGTCTGTGGGACCGTCCTACCAGCCGTTGGTTTACCGTACAAACTGTGTCCGTGTGTCAGGCTGAGTGAGTACCATAGTGCCGCAAGGCACAGCGCTGCCCCCGCGTCCCTGCGCCCTCCAGGCCCTACACCTTACATCTCATCACCGGGCCCCGGGATCACCAACCCCTACCCACGGAGGGGCAACACAACACCTGGCTGCTCCGCATCACCATCCCCGGGAGCCCCGTACAGAGCAGCGGTGGTGAAATCACCACAACCGTGGGTGGCGTCACGAACTATAACAATCCCCACACCCAACAAACACCCCCTTTCACTCACGGGCGAGGAGTGTCGCTCGAGACACCCCGGGATCCGGCCCACCGCTCGAGCCACCAGTGAGCAGCTGCCGGACCCGAGCAGAAGGGGTGAGCGCGGTGTGCCGACACCCTCCTCCCCGCCCGCGACAACTTGGCGTCTCGAACAGGATCTTACCGCTCTGCCGTCAGGTAGAGGTGCGCCTTGTTACCGCCGGAGGCATCCGGCAGAAAAATTTCAGAAGCCGCCATCTTTGGCGCGAAAAGTTCTCGCTCGAGCGTCTTCTCGAGCAGTAGAAGCGCGAAGGCCAAAACCCCGCCCCGAGAGAGGAGGGGCCGGAAAGAGCTAAGGGGGACGCGATGGCGGCTGGACGCATGTAGCCGCGGCTATAGAAGCAGGGACGCCAGGACTCTGCGGCCAGTTACTGGTTCCTGGAAGAAGCCGCTGCTAAAGATGCTGAGTCCGACCAACAACACCGTGGTCCCCGCACCTGGCATCGCGGCGCGGGTGGAAGTCCGGACCGTCCAGCTAAGCAGCCGTCTGCAGGTCCGCATGCAGCTCCTCATGGAGGAGTGGGAGGCCGACATGGTGGAAGTGGTGGCGACCATACGGAGACGCGAGACGGAGGGAGTCTTGGAAGGGAGGGTAAGTGACCCACGCCCCTGTGCCCCTAGTGGGTCGGTCATCGCGGCTGAGGGACCCGGTCCATATCCGCTCGCCCTGCTACCTCCCCCGCTACCCGTGTTGGCTGCTGCTGCCCCTCCACTAGGCCCGCTACCACCACCACCGGTAGCGGTACCCTGCCAATCCGCCCCGGCGGACAGACCTGCAGCAGAAGATCGTGACCACCCTGATCCGCTTCAATGGAAGGAGCCGGAGGCTGAGGCCGTCAGCAAAGATGCACCGGAGGCACGGCGGGGATGCAGCTGCCAGGAGGCAGAGCAGGCCATGTCACAGCGGGGTCCCTTATTACTGAAGGTGCTGGTCGTAGCCGACACGGAGGGACTCTGGCTGGGCCCGTCCCCCGCACACGCTGAACCGGAGCAAGCAGAAAGTGCTCCCGGCTGGGAGCGACGGCAACAGCAGCTGCGCAGGGAGATCGATGCCCGAGAGGGGTGTAGAGCGGATGTGCATGCCCGCATGAATATGGAAGAAGATCGCCTGCAGCGAGCTACCATTGGGGTCCAGAGCGGTGCACCATGTGAGGGTGGCACTAGAGCCCCACGATTGAGGATGGACTGCTAAGCCGGCGGCCCTCCGCCTAAAAGTTGTCCCCGTTGGGACCAGAAGTCAGTGTGTTTAAAAGTTTGAAATGATAAGTGAAATGATACCGAGTACTTCACCAGATTTGCTTTGTGATTTGCAACCGGCAGGAGCTGGCACCGTTGTCCCCGTGGGGACCGTTTAAAGTTTAATTGGCATGGGAACTATCCATGGACAAGCCCGTGAACTTGCAGGGCACCACAAACGTTAAGTGGCTTGTAAATATGTTGGGTACCGTTACCGTTTCCGCTATGCCGCCTCCGGAGAGGCAGGTTGGAGGGAGGGCCCTGAGCAGAGCAGGCCAGGGCCCAGCCACCAAAGGAACCGGTGGCCACCCTCTGGAGGGGAAGGACAGATCCCGCTCGGGTAACTTGTGCTGGACTGTGGGTCAAGGGGTGCTGCCTGGGTTTTAGGGGCAGCATCAGGGCCAGGTTGCTTGGGTGGGAGAGAGCGGAAACCGTGACCGTATACCGTTGCAACGTTTAAGTAAATGTGCCTCCCGTCTTGGGAAGAGTTTTGATTAAAAATGTTATTTATGTTTTTGCTTAACCCTTGTTACCCCTTTTACAGAAAAATAAAACCGGTGTAGGACGGCAGCCCGCGGACGGTCTGCATTTTGCTAAGGGGGAATGTGTCGCCCTGGGCAAGCCAGGGGACACAGGTCACACACCACCACACCCCACACTCCAGGTAGGCACATCACAGCTAACCACAAATCCTTGTTGCCTTCCTCCAGGAGACTGATGATGCACACCAGAGGGTGGGCCAGGCGGTTGGCTCCGCCCACCAAGGAGCTCACAGCTCTGGAGGCAGGAAGTAACCAGGCAGTCCAGCTAGGGACATGAAAGAGTGAACAGCAGAAAGCCCAGGCAGGGCAAGTGTGAGGAGCTAAAGTGGAGGAGTTAAGAAAGTGAAAGTAGTAAAGGAGGAAAAGCAAGTAAAGTGACAGAAGAGAAAGACAGCCTGAAGGGTCCATCTTAGTGAGGGCCAGAACAGCAAGGTCAGCAACGGCGGTGACTGTCTGGAGGGGGACCGTTTGGAAGTTCCTGGAAGGACCCCGTTGGCTGTGTGCCCGGTGGTCTGGAGCAGTGTTCCGAAGGACAGTCAGCACCAGGGCAGGGGCCTCTCGGACCCCGGCAAGGCTAGGAGTCGCCAGATTTGCCAAATCCGTCAGTGACGGGGACGCAGCTCCCCCAACAACCAAGTCCCGATTGAAGGCAACAGCCCAACCCGTATTGGAGAGACACCGCCACCGCCACGGCACCAGTTTCTCAGGGCCAGCGCCTGCGGGCAAAGTGTAGAGCTCCTCCGGCCCAGATTGCAGCCGGGGAGCGGGTAACCGGAGGGAATCCACCGCTACCATCAGTCAACACAGGTGCAAGGAAGAGAGACATCACCGTCACCTACCGGGAGTGCAGGTGCAGCCGTCTGTGGGACCGTCCTACCAGCCGTTGGTTTACCGTACAAACTGTGTCCGTGTGTCAGGCTGAGTGAGTACCATAGTGCCGCAAGGCACAGCGCTGCCCCCGCGTCCCTGCGCCCTCCAGGCCCTACACCTTACATCTCATCACCGGGCCCCGGGATCACCAACCCCTACCCACGGAGGGGCAACACAACACCTGGCTGCTCCGCATCACCATCCCCGGGAGCCCCGTACAGAGCAGCGGTGGTGAAATCACCACAACCGTGGGTGGCGTCACGAACTATAACAATCCCCACACCCAACAAACACCCCCTTTCACTCACGGGCGAGGATTGTCGCTCGAGACACCCCGGGATCCGGCCCCCCGCTCGAGCCACCAGTGAGCAGCTGCCGGACCCGAGCAGAAGGGGTGAGCGCGGTGTGCTGACACCCTCCTCCCCGCCCGCGACACCATCACGTTGCCTCCACCATGTTTTACAGAGGAGGTGGTGTGCCTTGGATCATGTGCCGTTTCCTTTCTTCTCCAAACTTTTTTCTTCCCATCATTCTGGTACAGGTTGATCTTTGTCTCATCTGTCCATAGAATACTTTTCCAGAACTGAGCTGGCTTCATGAGGTGTTTTTCAGCAAATTTAACTCTGGCCTGTCTATTTTTGGAATTGATGAATGGTTTGCATCTAGATGTGAACCCTTTGTATTTACTTTCCTGGAGTCTTCTCTTTACTGTTGACTTAGAGACAGATACACCTACTTCACTGAGAGTGTTCTGGACTTCAGTTGATGTTGTGAACGGGTTCTTCTTCACCAAAGAAAGTATGCGGCGATCATCCACCACTGTTGTCATCCGTGGACGCCCAGGCCTTTTTGAGTTCCCAAGCTCACCAGTCAATTCCTTTTTTCTCAGAATGTACCCGACTGTTGATTTTGCTACTCCAAGCATGTCTGCTATCTCTCTGATGGATTTTTTCTTTTTTTTCAGCCTCAGGATGTTCTGCTTCACCTCAATTGAGAGTTCCTTAGATCGCATGTTGTCTGGTCACAGCAACAGCTTCCAAATGCAAAACCACACACCTGTAATCAACCCCAGACCTTTAAACTACTTCATTGATTACAGGTTAATGAGGGAGACGCCTTCAGAGTTAATTGCAGCCCTTAGAGTCCCTTGTCCAATTACTTTTGGTCCCTTGAAAAAGAGGATGCTATGCATTACAGAGCTATGATTCCTAAACCCTTTCTCCGATTTGGATGTGAAAACTCTCATTTTGCAGCTGGGAGTGTGCACTTTCAGCCCATATTATATATAGAATTGTATTTCTGAACATGTTTTTGTAAACAGCTAAAATAACAAAACTTGTCCAAATATTTCTGGACCTAACTGTAAAGTCATTGAATGCTGTATTCATCTGAGCACTATATGATAATATCTGGTTAATGTATGGCACTATTTATCTGGGCACTTTTCAAGCCTTATTGATTCTACCTGTCTTGGTACTATATCATAGTATATAGGCACTGTGTTATTCTATATAGTCAGTGAATGTTGTATTCATCTGGGAACTATATTATAATATCTGGTTAATATATGGCACTATTGATCTGGGCACTATTCAAGCCCTATAGGTACTACAGTATCTGTCTTGATACTATATCATGGTATATAGGCACTGTGTGATTCTATAAAGTCAGTGAATACTGTATACTGGGTTCTATATCATAATATCTGGTCAATGTATGACACTAGTCATCTGGGCACTATGTGGCACTATTCAAGGCCTGTATAAATTAACTACTATCTATCTTGGTACTCTATCATAGTATTTAGGCAAAGTGTGATACTATAAAGTAATTGAATGTGTATTTTGGGGGGTACTTGGTCAGCATATCTTGGCATTATATGGCACTATTCAAGCACTGCAGACACTTTATCACAGTATTTAGGCCCTGTAGGACACTATAAAGACACTGTGACCTGTATTTATCTGGGTACTGTATCAGTATATCTGCGTACTTTATGGCACTATTTATCTGGGCTCTAAACCCTGTAGTAGAGTACAGGGTTTATCTGGGTACTCTATTGTAGTGTCTAGGCACTGTGTGATACTATTGAGACCCTGAATGCTGCATTTACATACTGCATCAGAATATCTGGGCACTGTATGGCACTACTTATCTGGGTACTATGGGGCACTAGTCAAGCACTGTGCGTAATATTTATCTTGATACTGTGTCTTGACACTGTGTGATACTATTGAAACACTGAGGGCTGTATGTATCTGGCACTGTATGGGGTGCTTCACACACAGCGAGCTCGCTGCCGAGATCGCTGCTGAGTCACGCTTTTTGTGACGCAGCAGTGACCTCATTAGCGATCTCGCTGTGTGTGACACTGAGCAGCGATCTGGCCCCTGCTGCGAGATCGCTGCTCGTTACACACAGCCCTGGTTCGTTTTCTTCAAAGCCGCTCTCCTGCTGTGACACACAGATCGCTGTGTGTGACAGCGAGAGAGCGACAAATGAAGCGAGCAGGGAGCAGGAGCCGGCGTCTGGCAGCTGCGGAGGCTGGTAACTAAGATAAACATCGGGTAACCAAGGTGGTAACCATACCCGATGTTTACCTTAGTTACCAGTGTCCGCAGCTTCCAGACGCCGGCTCCGTGCAAGCGCAGCGTCGCTTGCACGTCGCTGCTGGCTGGGGGCTGTTTACTGGTCGCTGGTGAGATCTGCCTGTTTGACAGCTCACCAGCGACCATGTAGCGATGCAGCAGCGATCCTGACCAGGTCAGATCGCTGGTCGGATCGCTGCTGCATCGCTAAAGTGTGAAGGTACCCTATGTTTACATTAATAGAGTTTGTAGTAAGTTTTTAAGATATCACCTATCCTTAGTATAGCTAATTAGTGATGAGCGAACCAGGTCCGCCGGACCAGCACGGGAAAAAAAATTGGGATTGGTGAGCGAACGGGACGCCGAACTTAACCCCGAACAACAAACCCCATAAGAGTCAATGGGGACATGATGTTCTGGGCTGTAAAATGGCCATAATAAGCGCTGGGGACTGTAGTAGAAGTTAAATTGAAGCAAGAGCAGGATAGTTCTAAATACTGTGTTTCCCTAAGGATCACGCTGCAGTTAGACTTTCTTCAAGGCCCACTAATTAAGGTTCATGAATATTCCCTTCTTCCCCTGCCCACTCTCTGTGCCAGTGTCTGATTGGTTGAAGACTACTATACCCGCCCTCCTACCCTGTGTTCACATCTGTGATTGTTTGCATTCAGTTTGCTGTATAGTAGTGTAAAAATAAATTATTTTTAAAAAATTACATGGGCTCCTGCAATAGTTTGATAGTCAGCGCAGGTAAAACAACAGAGGCAGACAGCAGCCCCCACCTGTGAGCATTACTGTGGCTGAATATCAAAATACAGGGGAAAAAAAGACGTTGGGTCTCTTCCATTTCTGATATCCAGCCACGGTAAAGCAGACAGGTGGGACTGGTATTATCAAGATGGGAGGCGCTATGGGTATTGGCCCCCTCAGTGTAAAAATGCCAGCCCGCAAATGGCCAGAATTGTCGCATCCATTAGATGCGACAATTCCAGGCTTAGTTAAAACAAAAAGGTTTTGGTACCGTGTTAGCCAGTTGAAAAATTATTGATTGGTTCCATAGTTGTGTGGTACATTCTGGTGTCCTCCATGGAGGATACCAGAATGTACCGCACAATTCCAGGCTTTACCCTGCTCATCCCGATTGCCTTGGTGTGGTGGCAAAGAGGGTAATATAAGGGGTTAATGACAGCTCACAGCTGCGACTAAGCCCTAGATTAGTAATGAAAGGCGCCTATGAGACCCCCATTACTAATCTTGTAAGTGAAGAAAAATGAAACACAAACACTCAAAAATTCCATTATTTGAAATAAAATACAGGCACCCTCTTTCACCCCTTTATTAACCACCAAAACACACTTGAAGATCCTATGTAATCTATACGAAGTCCCACGACGATCATCAGCTCGGCTACATGCGAAGCCTGGAGAGGGGAAACATATCCGCTCTCTTCAGGCTCTGGGAATTACTGACAGCAGCAAAGGGAGCCCGACCGTGAGCAGTGACGTCACTCAGTTCACTGGAGGTCACAGCCAGGTTCCCATAGTATGACCTCTGGTAACCTGACTGCCAGACTGTGAGACACTTGTAATAGAATATGTCTGGCTCATTACCACGTAGTGATACAGGTAGTTTCATTCTATTTTCTCTCATTCCTCCTTTTGGTCTCACGGCCCATAGGAACACAGCCCATGCGTCATAACACCTGTGCCATCTATTTTAGATTCCACCTACCATTATTCACCGATTCCAGTTTTGGAATAGGCTCGCATCATCCATATTAGGAATTCTAAGTGCATAAGGTATTGAGGCATATTTATGTCCACTCTATTATATAGAACAAAGTATGAACATTGAGATTTTTCTCAAAACCAGGTCTCTATGAGTTTTGATATGATGTGTGCTCATTTTTCTTGACTATGTAGGATTACAAGTCTTCCATTTGTACCACATTGGCGATGACGCCATACAATTGAACACACACCATCCTGTTACCCATATAGGTGTGTACCAATTTTGCTTGACTTTATTTTTGTTATTTTATTTTGAATATTTTTTTTAGATGGGCCTTATGGAAATTTGCTTCCCTCTGTATAAATGTATCCACTTTGAGAAAGAAAAATTTTTGTATGTGCATCATGGCCATTTGACCTATTGTACTATGATATATTGTATTGTCTTGTTATACTTTGTACTAATTACGTGTTTATATGATTTTGTAACCCTTTATGATCTTAGATAATTGTGTCCTTGATTAAGACCTAAAAATAAGGTCGAAACGTCGGACTATTCATCCTTTTTGCACAAATAAAGAATTTTCAGCATTCAAAAGAGTTTTTTTCTTACCTTATTGATCACTATAGTGTGCCAGAGCTAGTTTTAATAGACTGTGAGACACGACTGTGACCAGCAATCCGACAGTTGGGCAGTGGCTTCAAAGTGAAAGTGAAAGTGTTGCCGGTTGGACAATTCGGCAGCACTTTCACTTTGAAGCCGCTGCCGGAAATATTTTTGCAATATTTGTGTTTTTTTTCTTTTCACTTACTGGATTAGTAATGGAGGGATCTCATAGACCTGTACCCATTATCAGTCTAGGGCTTAGTGGCAGTTGTGAGCTGTCATTAACCTCTTATATTACCCCGATCGCCACCGCATCAGGGCAATCAGGATGAGTCAGGTAAACTGCCAGGATGCAACAATTCTGGGCGGCTTTGTGCTGCTAATTTTAAGCTGGGGAGGGCCCAAAAACCATGGGCCTCCCCATCCTGAGAATACTAGCCACCAGCTGTTGGCTTTATCTTCTCAGGAGAGTGAGTTAATGTTTTATTTTATTAATATTGATATATTTTTAACTATTAAATATTTTATTGTGTTGTGAAATTGACAAGCCTGTGAATGAGCTTTATAAAAAAACCAAAATGACAGTGACGAGTTCTTTCCCTAGGTCCCCGGCTGCCATATAAAAAAAACCCCAGTACCTCTAAATGGTTAAATGTCAGCGATCAGTGCTCTGTTAGAGGCAGATGCTGGCTGCATAACACAGCTTGCACCTGTCTGATAAGAATCGGGCTCATCTCCTAAGCATGCTCCTTATGGGACATTTTATTACGTCAAGGTGCATGAAAGGGCATAAAAAAGGTTTTAATTATTTATGATCCATTGGATAGGTGATATCTTTATGATCTTTGAGTGTTACGCGAATCACACAAATTGAGCTCCGGAGAGACAAACTGCTGTTTTATCACTAAAGCTACCGATAGTTCAAAATTTTCATATAGAATCCTGGAAAAATTTGAGACTATTCTAGGCTGAAAAGGACAGTCTCACTATGGTTGGGGGCATTTTTGGGCAGTTGGGTTTCCAGGTAGGACTTCACTATTACGCCAATAGCAAAGTTGGTGTAACTATAAACCGCTAAGCTCAAAGTCCTAAATAAGATGCTTGCAAAATACTTAAAAAAAAATACCAAATGCTGCCAAATCTACGCACACGGCTGTGCTTCTGGTTATGATTGTGTTTCCTCGTATTATAATCACTTTCCTCTATAATTAACAGTCAAATTGTTAATAAAAACTAATCCACATATGGAGCAGATGGCCGGGAATTTCCTGCTTTTCGGCCGCTGTCGTTTGAAATTGTTGAGCGAGACATGTCTGTTCATGGAGCGCGGCTGAGCCAGGATCTGAGGGAAATTCTGCCGAGGAATTTATAGAAACGAGGCGATGACACAATTTACATATTATTAGGTCATTTCATTATTTTTTTTTTTTTTCAAAGAAATATAAAAAACATATTTCCTCCATAAAAAAAAAAAGCAACAAATTTCAAATTTTTTGAGTTGTCTTTTTAATTTTTTCATAATTGCTTCACTGCATTAGAAGACGTCTGGAGGCAAAGGTCGTTCTATACTGAGAATTGTGGGAGTCTGGGAGATGTAGGGGAGGTCGAAGGAGTTGCTACCGATTTAAGCAGGATCTGATGAGGATACATCGGTTCTGGGGGATCCTGTTGTGCCTGTGTAATTTAGGTATTTATCATATTAGGCCCCACTGGCGGACACAGACAATAAAATGCCCCTTGTGCGAGAACAGTATATGGACCAACTCTTAAAAATGAACAATTCAACCTGATTTGGGGGAAGAAATGGGCCCCCCAACCTCTTGGGCCCCTGTGCGGGTCACAGTCGAAGTCTAAGAGATTCTGCAAACTCCCCTCGAGGAGGTCATGAACTTAGTGCAGGGAATACTTTAAGGTATCTGGCAGTGGCCTTCTCTCCATTACTACCAAATGTACAATCAGCCATGCCAATGCATGTGTATGTAGTAGGTGGGCAGTGCCCTATGATATAAATATACTGTGTCTTATGTATACATATTGTTGAGTAATATAAATGCATGTGTTAGTGGTTTTTAGAGAAGAACAGATTCATTAGGTAGAAGAGTTAGGACTGTAGACTAGGTGGCCAAATTCTGCCATCTAGTGGTCGGGCTAGGTCAGCGGTAGAGTGAGTTTTAGATAAGATAGGTTTAAGGTAGAAAAAGGGAGGAGTGACAAGTAGCAGGGCGGATAGCTAGGGAGGAGGCTCCAGAGGAAAGGGAGTCTAGAAGTGGGTTCAAAAGTAAGAGGACATGGCCTCGGTGCTAGGACTAGTCAGTGAACCTCTGGAGGTCTGGAGGCAACAGCTCACCCTGACGGGCTTAGAGAGCTGTCTGGCTGGAGAAGTTGCCGGGGCCCAGAAACAGACAAAGGTGTGCAGTATAAGGGGGAAATAGGCCCAGATCCTGGAGTTATTGTGTACAAGGTCCGAGATAGCAGGGAACAGAATGAAGACTAGTACCCCAAAAAGCGAGAAAGGAAGGCCATGTCTGTCATAGCTGTTTGAAGAATAAAACTAAACAACTGTTTGGCCAAGCAAACACTAGTGTTGCGTCTCACTATCCGACAATGTCGACGACTGGCAGCAGGGGTGATAGACACCAGACCAAAGCAGCAAGTGTCATGCACCCCACCCAAAGCCACATCCACACACAAAATCTCCATGGCAAAGGAGACTGGCGCCAACAAGGCTGTTCCCCTTCATGTACGTAGTAGAGTTGAGCAAAACATTCACTGGACCCTGGTCTAGCAGTGTGACCTTTCTCAGTTCACACGAAAATGCTGGCATCCTAGGCGAATCTTGTGATTACTAGGCCCCCGTGATATCATGATATTGCAGAAAAACATGATGTCACTTAAGCCCAATGTCACAGCGTATATATACAGGGGTATAGAAATCAAAAGAGGCACCGAGGATGTCAATTAATCACAAAAATTCAGCAATGCAGTCTTGCGTGGTGAGCGTGCATACAGGCCATGGAGCAGGAGTGCATTACTGATTTTCTTTGTAACAATTGTACCTGCAGATTCTAGGTCTTTCTGTATTGCTCCACCTGGTCGTCACCGTTTATGGTGAAATTATGTTCTTTCTATCTCTGGATTACGGCCCCAAGAGGGCTCACTGGAACCTTCAGAAGTTTAAAAATTCTTCTGTGACCTATGCCATTAGTATGTTTTGTAACAACAAGATTACAAAGGTCTTGAGACAGCTCACTAGTTTTACCCATCATGAGATGTTTCTTGTGTGGCTTCATGGTAATGAGACACCGTCTTATAGGCCATCAGTTGACCCAGCTGATATCATTTTTCACTAAGTGGCAGCATTGCTTTCTAACTACTGATAGATTTCAGCTGGTGTCATGACTTTCCATGGCTTTTGCACCTCTCTTTCTGCAAGTGCTCCATACTTTTTCCCTGTGTCATTTCTCATTATTACACAAAATTTATGGACATCTATGGTTTAATTTCTTGCCTGTGTGGATTGGATGGGTTATTACCAATATCTGGTGAGAATTTCATGTCAATAGCACCTTTAGAAATATATTAACTTATAAAATTGGTGACGTGTTCAATACTTATTTCACCCGCTGAATATGTGAATCTCTACTACCTTCTTCACATATTCAGAAGCATGAATCCACCAAGTTGCTGTCATTGACCGCTGGCAGCCCCCGGAGTCTCATCTTCGCCTGTTTTTCCAATTTTATCATTAGCTTAAATCAATGAATAAATCGGTAAATCTCATTCCAGAGGAGACATAAAATGTCCTGGACATCGACAAGACGTAAACCAAGAACATGAATTACACTCGGACATAATTCTCCTCCGCTTATGGGGGACATCTGTCTAGATGTAAAATAGGAAATCTTCAAGGTCAAGAATTCACGCCATTCTTACTTTTTAAAGGGACACATGTTTGGCAGCTAATATAGATAAGGAATATAAAAGAAGCGGCTAACATCAGTTACCAATAATCTTATACACTGAGTGATCACTAAAATATAGACATCTACCCCTTCATGACTAAACGTTCCCTGCATGGAAATTAGACTCGTGACCTGGAGATGCAATAGAAAATCAAGTGATCAATATTTTTGTGGATTGGTTTTAGTGTGAATCCACATTAAATATGTAAATTGCATGAACTCAACAACTATAAGCAAGGCCTGGTTATTGATGCTACACTCCCTGGGGCGGTACGTAAAAAAAAACCTGACAACTTGTGAGCGTTTTTTTTGTGTAGTGGTATCAAGAAAATACCAAAAATGGTGTGATAGATGAAAAATATCCAGAGAAAGGGCATTCTGGGCCAATGAGGATATGAAGAATTGTTCTGATGAAAGGGATCAGAGGAAGATGTGAAAAATTGTTCTAATGAAAGGGATCAGCGTAGGTTATAAAGAATCATTTAGATGAAAGGCATAAGAGGAGGATGTAAAAAAATTGATCCAAAATAAAGGGATCTGAGGTGACTGTGAAGAAACTTTTTGATGAATGGGATCAGAAGATGTGAGGAATTATTCTGATGAAAGGGATCAGCGTAGGATATAAAGAATCATTCTGATGAAAGGGTTAAGAGGAGAATGTAAAACAAATTTATCCAGATTAAAGGGATCTGAGGTGACTGTGAAGAAACATTCTGGTGAATGGGATCAGAAGATGTGAAGAATTGTTCTGATGAAAGGGATCAGCATAGGATATAAAGAATCATTCTGATGAAAGGGTTAAGAGGAGAATGTAAAACAAATTGATCCAGATTAAAGGGATCTGAGGTGACTGTGAAGAAACATTCTGGTGAATGGGATCAGAAGATGTGAAGAATTGTTCTGATGAAAATAATCAGAAAAGGATGTGATAAATCGATCCAGAAGAAAGGATTGGAAGAGGATGTGAAGACTTGTTCTATTAAAAAGAATCACAAGAGAATTTAAAGATTAATGTGTATGAAAGGGATCAGAGAAGGATGTAAGGAATCGTTCTGATGAGAGGGTTTAAAGAATGATGTGAATGATTAGAGTAGGATGTGAAGTCATGCTAATAAAAAAAGATGTGAGGAATCGTTGCAATTAAAAGGATCAGAGGAGAAAGGCAAGAATCAGACAATAAAACTGTAGTTTAATGTAAGGGATCTGAGGTAAATGTGAAGGAATATTCTGATAAATGGGATCAGAAGAAGATGTGAAGAATTGTTCTGATGAAAATAATCAGAAGAGGATTTTAAGAATCGCTCTCAAAGAAAGGATTAGAGGAGGATGTGAAGACTTGTTTTTATTAAAAAGGATCAGTAGAGAATTTATTTCATTCGCTTTCATTCTTATGAAAGTGATCAGAGAATGAGGTGTACCGCCCCGTGCTTCGCAGCCGAGCCGCTCGGGTCCGGACCTTCAGTGGGTGGCTCGAGTGTCTCTGGACCCGGGGGTCTTGCGGTCACTTCAACTAAAAGGGGGGCTGTGGTTTGGGGACATAGCTGTACGGCCGGAGCAGTGTTAAGTTCGTGACGCCATCCACGGGATGTGGTGAAGGTGGACACCACCGCTGCAGTTACGGGGCACCCAGGGGGAGATGTTGCGCAGCAAGCTGTTAACCCCTCCGTGGGCAGGGACGGTGGCCCCGGGACCCATTGGGGGGTGGTTGGCGGTGCAGGGAGATGGGCGACCGGAGGGTGCTGATGTACTCACTATTAGTAAACACACGAGTCTCTGGTAAACCAAGTGATGGTGGTCGGTGCCCGCAGCCGGCTGCGGTCTGGTCCCCCACCCGGCTGGTGGTCTCTGTCTTTCTCCCGCACCTGTGTTGGATGGTGGACTACCTGTGCTTGCAACTTCAGGAGTCCGCTCACGGCTTGTGGTTGCCTAAGGAGCCCTTTGCCGCAGATGCTGGCCCGTGGGATCTCTGAGCTGTGGCGGTGGCCTTTTATCCCCCTCGTTGGGCTGTTGCCTTCAGTCGGGACTTTGGGTGGGACAGGACCTCTAGTCTTGGCCGCAATCAGTTAATTAGCTAGCCCCCAGTATCTTCTGGACCTAGCTTCAGGGTCTGAGTACCCTCCTTTGTGCTCCGGTTTCCGAGTCGGTTCCCCAGGTCGGTACTGGCGGGCCACTACCCTATCCCGGTCCACCTCGGTTCCACCGAGCCGTTTTCCCGCCTCCTGCAGACGGAGACCGCCGTCTGCCTCCTAGCCAAAGGTACCAGGGCTCCTACCCTGGTACCTGTCCAATTTGGGTATTCGCCTCTGCTGGAGCTGAACACAGATCCAGCCCACACACCTCACCAACTTGAACTCCCAACCTTATCTGCTACTTTCCCGCCCCAGGCTGAGACTCCTCGGTGGGCGTCTTCCAACCGCCTGGTTCCGCCCCCTTGTGTGTCCATCAAGCCCCGAGGGGGTGACTAGGGTTTTAATGTTTGGCTGAATGTTACTTATGAGGGACAGGTGTAATGCGGGGCCCTATTTGTGAATACCTGGCCCGGCCAAGGCGTCACAGATGTAAGGAATCATTCTGATGAGAGGGATTAGAGAATGATGTGAATGATCATTTTGATGAAACGGATCAGAGGAAGATGTGAAGAATAGTTCTGCTGAAATGGAGCAGAGGAGGATGTAAAGTCATTGTGATAAAAAGAATCAGAGGATGATGTGATGAATCGTTCCAATTAAATGGATCAGAGAACAAAGGGAAGAACCAGCCAATAAAACTGCAGCCGACTGTCCGACACAACTGTCCAACTAACGTTTTCGAACATAGAACTCACTTTTCCTTAGCTATTTTGGGCAAGCAGCAAGAATTAATGAGCCCTGTCCAGAGTTCAGGCTAGTGGAGGTGGAGTAATAGGTTGGGGAATTTTTGCCTGGCTTACCATTGATACACATTTGGACAGTAAGGCTTACCAAGATATTGTGGCCACTCAGGTATGTATTACTTCAAGGCAGCTATTTACCCTATGGAAGAAGGAGAATGCACCATGCCACAAGGGTGCTGTAGTCATCGATTGCAAACTGAAATAAGCCAGATTTTAGGGGTACTGTTCCTTTAAGTGATTGTACTCCACTTATCTTGGATATATGACTGGGAATTCACCCAGCAAAATGAAATCATCTCTACACGAGAATCCTTTCTAGACTATAAGGAACCGTGGAGTCTGATCGATGAGCCAGGATTGCAAAATGCTTTGTGGTGACCAGGCTGGATACACAAATTGTGCAATTCTAGTGAAGTTTTAAGGAAATATCTGATGAAACTGGAATGTGAACAGAAAAATTAGGCAAATACATTCCAAGAGAGTGTGTCAAAACCTGTGATGTCTGCAGACGATGGCCCGGCAGCACCTGGTGAACTACAAGTCCCAGAACAGTCTGGGTTGCTAGCTATGGTTAGATTTTATTTTATAGGATTGCTCTCTATTGTGAAGAAATGCAATAATATATATAGAATATTGTAGTGCTGCTTGGAGTAGTATATATGCTACATGCCTCCTTTTGGGGAGATGTCCCACTGACCTGGATGGTGGGCCAAATGTGCGGCTTTCAGCTGTAGCTGTGTTTTTAGGACACTGGTGAATACTCTGGTGTAGCAGGGAGCCCTCAGCTCCTCTCTCCATCATTCACCTATGCCATTTGAGACTCAAAGCAGGAGTTGCGATGATGTCCCTGCAATGTGTGTCGCCCTGGACAAGCCAGGGGCCACAGAGAACAACATCACAACACCCCACACTCCCTGCAGGTACATCAAGGTCAGACACAAAACCCTTGTTGCCTGCCTCCAGGGGCTGATGTCCACACCAGGGGGTGGAGCCAGGCGGTTGGTCTCCACCCACCGAGGAGTTCACAGTCCTGGAGGCGGGAAAACAGACAGTCTAGTTTTGACAGTGAAAGTGGAAGGAGGAAAGTGTAGTAACAGAGCAAACAAACAGTCTGAAGAGCATCCGGGTGTGTGGCCCAGGCGAGACAGCAAGGTTGGCAGACGGTGGTGACCGTCTGCAGGAGTGGCTGATTGGAGTCTACCGTAAGGACCGTGGACGGGTGGTGGCCCGGCGGTACCGGACCGGTACACAAAGAAAAGCCAGCACCAGTGGCAGGGGCCTTTCGGACCCCGGCAAGGCTAGGAGTCGCCGTGAAGTTGCCGAATCCGTTAGTGAAGGGGACCTCCGGGTTCCTAAACAGTCAAGTCCCGACAGAAGGCAACAGTCCAACCCAGTGAGAGAGACACCGCCACCGCCAAGGCAACCGTTTCTCAGTGCCAGCGCCTGCAGGCAAAAGGGGCTCCTCCGGCCAATATCCAAGTCGGGGAGCGGGTTACCGGTGGGAACCCATCGGAACCAACAACCGTACCTAGGTGCAGGGAAAAGACAGTCACCGCAAACCTGCAGGGAACAGCAACACCGCAGCCGTCCGAGGGACCTGTCCATCCAGCCGCTTGTTTTACCGTGAACTGTGTCATCATCATTGGGCTGAGTGAGTACCTCCGTGCCGTGCGGCACAGCGCTGCCCCTGCGTCCCTGCACCTCAACAGGCCCCGCAACCCGCCTGTTAGCAATCCCTACCCCATCACCGGGCCCCGGGACAACCAACCCCCTACCCACGGAGGGGAGAATAAACTATCAAAGCTGCTACCTGTCATCGTCCCCGGGATCCCCGTCCAGAGCAGCGGTGGTGTCACCAAGAATCACCACAACCGTGGGTGGTGTCACGGACAATATCCCTAAACCAAACCACCCCTTTTCACTCACGGGCGAGGAGCGCCGCTCGAGTCCCCGGGATCCGGCCTATCCCTCGAGCCACCGAGCAGCAGCAGTAGCAGCCGGACCCGAGCAGTGGGAGAGCGTAGCGTCCCCTCCTCCGCCCGCGACAAATGCACTTGTTGCGCTGAGAACTAACCCAGCACAGAACGAAAATCTACTCTATTCGTCATGGGAATGTACCTAGATGATTGGGGGTTTTTTGCCTTTAGGAGGAGGCACTGTAGCGACATGATATTGCAATGTGGGGGCATAATTGTATAGGGTGCAATCTGAGGGTATCACATCGTTGTATGGGAGCATTGTGGACAACGTAATTGTTTGGATGTCTTCATTGTGTGGATGGCCATTACTGAGGTCATCATTGTGCTGGGGCACTGTGGAGGGCTTTACTGTGTGGTGGCATTGTGCAGAGCATAACTATGTGGGGGCACTATGGAGAGCATCATTGTGTGGGGGCGCTGTGGAGGGCATCACTGTGTGGGGGTGCTGTGGAGGGCATCACTGTGTGGGGGCGCTGTGGAGGGCATCACTGTGTGGGGGCGCTGTGGAGGGCATCACTGTGTGGGGGCGCTGTGGAGGGCATCATTGTGTGGGGGCATTGTGGTGGGAATCATTGTGTGGGAGCATTGTGGTGGGAATCATTGTGTGGGGGCATTGTGGAGGGCATCATTGTATGGGGGCATTGTGGAGGGAATCATTGTGTGGGGGCATTTTGTGGGGGCATTGTGTGGGGGCATTGTGGAGGGAATCATTGTGTGGGGGCATTGTGGAGGGACTCATTGTGTGGGGGCATTGTGTAGGGCATCATTGTGTGGGGGAATTGTGGAGGGCATCATTGTGTGGGGGCATTGTGGAGGGAATCATTGTGTGGGAGCATTGTGGTGGGAATCATTGTGTGGGGGCATTGTGGAGGGCATCATTGTGTGGGGGCATTGTGGAGGGAATCATTGTGTGGGGGCATTGTGGAGGGCATCATTGTGTGGGGGCATTGTGGAGGGCATCATTGTGTGGGGGCATTGTGGAGGGCATTGTGGAGGGAATCATTGCGTGGGGGCATTTTGTGGGGACATTGTGGAGGGAATCATTGTGTGGGGACATTGTGGAGGGAATCATTGTGTGGGGGCATTTTGTGGGGACATTGTGGAGGGAATCATTGTGTGGGGGCATTGTGGAGGGCATCATTGTGTGGGGGAATTGTGGAGGGCATCATTGTGTGGGGGAATTGTGGAGGGAATCATTGTGTGGGAGCATTGTGGAGGGAATCATTGTGTGGGAGCATTGTGGAGGGCATCATTGTGTGGGGGCATTGTGGAGGGAATCATTGTGTGGGGGCATTGTGGAGGGAATCATTGTGTGGGGGCATTGTGGAGGGAATCATTGTGTGGGGGTATTTTGTGGGGACATTGTGGAGGGAATCATTGTGTGGGAGCATTGTGGAGGGAATCATTGTATGGGAGCATTATAGAGGGCATTATTGTATGGGGAAATTGCGGAGGGTATCATTGTATGGGTGCATTGCGGAGGGCATCATTGTATGGGGACATTTGGAGGGCATCATTGTACGGGGGCATTGTGGAGGCCATCATTGTATGGTAGTATTATGGAGGGCATCATTGTATGGGGGCATTTGGAGAGGATCATTGTATGGGGCATTTTAGAGGGTTTCATTGTATAGGGGCATTTGGAGGGTATCATTGTATGGGGGCATTGTGGAGGACATCATTGTATGGGGGCATTGTGGAGGGCATCATTGTGTGGGGGAATTGTGGAGGGCATCATTGTGTGGGGGCATTGTGGAGGGCATCATTGTGTGGGGGCATTGTGGAGGGCATCATTGTGTGGGGACATTGTGGAGGGAATCATTGTGTGGCGGCATTGTGGAGGGAATCATTGTGTGGGGGCATTGTGGAGGGCATCATTGTGTGGAGGAATTGTGGAGGGCATCATTGTGTGGGGGCATTGTGGAGGGAATCATTGTGTGGGGGCATTGTGGAGGGAATCATTGTGTGGGGGCATTGTGGAGGGCATCATTGTGTGGGGGCATTGTGGAGGGCATCATTGTGTGGGAGCATTGTGGAGGGAATCATTACGTGGGGGTATTTTGTGGGGACATTGTGGAGGGAATCATTGTGTGGGGACATTGTGGAGGGAATCATTGTGTGGGGACATTGTGGAGGGAATCATTGTGTGGGGGCATTTTGTGGGGACATTGTGGAGGGAATCATTGTGTGGGGGCATTGTGGAGGGCATCATTGTGTGGGGGAATTGTGGAGGGCATCATTGTGTGGGGGAATTGTGGAGGGCATCATTGTGTGGGGGCATTGTGGAGGGAATCATTGTGTGGGGGCATTGTGGAGGGAATCATTGTGTGGGGGCATTGTGGAGGGCATCATTGTACGGGGGCATTGTGGAGGGAATCATTGTGTGGGGGCATTATGGAGGGAATCATTGTGTGGGGGCATTGTGGAGGGAATCATTGTGTGGGGGCATTGTGGAGGGAATCATTGTGTGGGGGCATTGTGGAGGGCATCATTGTACGGGGGCATTGTGGAGGGCATCATTGTGTGGGAGCATTGTGGAGGGAATCATTGTGTGGGGGCATTATGGAGGGTATAGAGCATTGTGAAGGTCATCAATGTATGGGAGCATTATAGAGGGCATTATTGTATGGGGGCATTGCGGAGGGTATCATTGTATGGGTGCATTGCGGGGGGCATCATTGTATGGGGGCATTTGGAGGGCATCATTGTACGGGGGCATTGTGGAGGCCATCATTGTATGGTAGTATTATGGAGGGCATCATTGTATGGGGGCATTTGGCGAGCATCATTGTATGGGGCATTTTAGAGGGCTTCATTGTATAGGGGCATTGTGGAGGGCATCATTGTGTGGGAGCATTGTGGAGGGAATCATTGTGTGGGGGCATTTTGTGGGGACATTGTGGAGGGAATCATTGTTTGGGGGCATTTTGTGGGGACATTGTGGAGGGAATCATTGTGTGGGGGCATTGTGGAGGGCATCATTGTGTGGGGGAATTGTGGAGGGCATCAATGTGTGTGGGCATTGTGGAGGGAATCATTGTGTGGGGGCATTGTGGAGGGAATCATTGTGTGGGGACATTGTGGAGGAAATCATTGTGTGGGAGCATTGTGGAGGGAATCATTGTGTGGGGGCATTGTAGAGAGCATCATTGGAGAGGGCTTTGTGGAGGGAATCATTGTGTGGGGGCATTGTAGAGAGCATCATTGGAGAGGGCTTTGTGGAGGGAATCATTGTGTGGGGGCACTGTGGAGGGTATAGAGCATCGTGAAGGTCATCATTGTATGGGAGCATTATAGAGGGCATTATTGTATGGGGGAATTGCGGAGGGTATCATTGTATGGGTGCATTGCGGAGGGCATCATTGTATGGGGGCATTGTGGAGGGCGTCATTGTATGGTAGCATTATGGAGGGCATCATTGTATGGGGGCATTTTAGAGGGCTTCATTGTATAGGGACTTTTGGAGGGCATCATTGTATGGGGGCATTGTGGAGGGCATCATTGTGTGGGAGCACTGAGGAGGGCATCATTTTGTCAGGGTCATTGTGGAGGTAATCATTGTGTGGTGGCACTGAGGAAGGTCTACTTGTGTGGGGTGAATTGTAAAGGAGGCACTATGGAGATATACTACATAGGAGAAATAAAAGGGGTATTGAACTGCATGAGAACACTACTGAGCTGCACTAGGGGCACTATTTCTATGTGGGAGCACAGAAAGGACAGAGAGGGTAATAGCTTTGCTAAAAAAAAAAAAATAAATAAATGAATTGCAACCACTGTCTCTTTCCCCTTCCCATAATAGTTGGGAGGTATGCACAATAGAGCTGGTGTATCGCAGAGGATCTGCAGCCCCGGCCCGGCAACGAGTAGGTTAAAACACCTGCCCCTGCTGGGGCGCTACATTCACATATGATAGGCTTTTATATACAACTGAGCAGACAATCACAGATGTTAGGTTTGGATACACATCTCAAAAGACAATCACATATGACAGAGTTAAATAAATCATATCATTGTATAGTATCACTAAACAAAGTTAGATACATCAGCTCAGTAGACAGTATCATCATCGCTCACAATTTTTGGAAAAAAAAGAGGGACAGTATCTGTGCCGCCCCCGTGCCAGCAGCCGGCGCTGCTCGGATCCGGGCCTTCAGGGGTGGTGGCTCGAGGGTCTCCAGACCCGGGGGTCTCGCGGACATGTCGAAAGCGGAGGAGGGGACGCTGCGCTCTCCCACTGCTCGGGTCCGGCTGCCGCTGCTGCTGCAGCCTCTGCTGCTCGGTGGCTCGAGCGATGGGCCGGATCCCGGGGACTCGAGCGGCGCTCCTCGCCCGTGAGTGAAAAGGGGTTTGGTTTTGGGGATTTATATTGTCCGTGACGCCACCCACGGTTGTGGTGATTCTGGTGCCACCACCGCTGCTCTGTACGGGGATCCCGGGAACGGTGACAGGGAGCAGCTGAGTTGGTGATTCTCCCCTCCGTGGGCAGGGGGCTGGCTGTCCCGGGGCCCGGTGATGGGGTTGGGATGGTTGACAGGCGGGTTATGGGGGCCTGTTGAGGTGCAGGGACGCAGGGGCAGCGCTGTGCCGCACGGCACAGAGGTACTCAGCCCAAGGATGATGACACAGTTCTCGGTAAACAAGCGGCTGGTTGGACGGGTCCCTCAGACGGCTGTGGTGTTGATGTTCCCTGCAAGTTAGCGGTGACTGTCTCTTCCCTGCACCTAAATAAGGTTGTTGTTAGTGATGGGTTCCCACCGGTAACCCACTCCCCGGCTTGGATATGGGCCGGAGGAGCCCCTCTTTGCCCGCAGGCGCTGGCCCTGAGGTACTGGTGCCTTGGCGGTGGCGGTGTCCCTCTCTCACGGTTGGACCTTTGCCTTCAATCGGGACTTTGCTGTTTAGAGACCCAGGAGGTCCCCTTCACTGACGGATTTGGCAAATTGTACGGCGACTCCAAGCCTTGCCGGGATCCGAAAGGCCCCTGCCAATGGTGCTGGCCTCACTTTGTGTACCGCTCTGGTACCGCCGGGCCACCACCCGTCCACGGTCCTTTCGGCAACTCCGATCAGCCTCCACTGCAGATGGTCACCGCCGTCTGTCAACCTTGCTGTCTCGTCCGGGGCACACACCCGGACGCTCTCAGTCAGTTTTGGTTGCTCTACTGCCACTTCACTGCTCTCACCTCCACTCCTCAACTCCTCTCCACTCAACACTCCAACTAAAAGCTAAAAACTTCTGTTTTCCCGCCTCCAGGACTGTGAACTCCTCGGTGGGTGGGGACGAACCGCCTGGCTCCACCCCCTGGTGTGATCACCAGCCCCTGGGGGAGGACAACAAGGTTTTGTGTTTTGACTACGGTGTTCTTGCAGGGAATGTGGGGTGTGTGGTGATGTTGTGAGTGTGACCTGTGACCCCTGGCTTGCCCAGGGCGTCACATTCCCCCTTAGCAAAACGCAGACCGTCCTCGGGCTGCCCGTCCAACACCGGTTTTATTTTCCTGAAAAAAGGATAAGAAAACGGTAAACAGGTTTACAAATATACTAACTTCATCCCACATCGGGAGGCACTTTTCTTAAACGGTTTCAAATGGTTAACGGTTACGGCTTCCGCTCTCACCCACCCAAGTAACCTGGCCCTGATGCTGCTCCTAAGAAACAGGCAGCACCCCTTGACCCCAGTCCTGCACCAAGTTACCCGAGCGGGATCTGTCCTTTCCAGGGGACCCACGTCCATGGGGAGCCCCTGGAACCCCCAGAGGGTAGCCACCGGTTCCTGTGGTGGCTGGGCCCCAGCCTGCTCCACTGCGGGCCCTCCCTCCAATCTGCCTCTCCGGAGGCGGCAATTGCGGAAACGGTAACGGAACTTATTTACAAGCCACTGAGTTTGTGGTTGCCCTGCAAGTTCTCGGGCTTGTCCATAGGAGTCCCTATGCAAGAACTTTTTAAACGGTCCCCACGGGGGCAACGGCCGGTTCAATCAGCAGGCTAGACAATCAGGTTACTGTTCGGTAATCATTCACTTTCATTTTCAAACTTTTAAAACTTTTCAACACAAACACACTTTTGGTCCCAACGGGGACTGTGCAACGGTACTCCGCTGCCTTTACTCAGAGTCCTCGGCATCACCTTGGGGAAGGGGTGCGGCGCTCACATGGGCCTCCTGGCTGCCCCTAGCTTTGCATCCAGCGCAAACCACCCCCTCTCCCCACAGTGCCGGGTGTATTGTACAAGGTCCCCTGGCATCAGGTTGCGGCCGGGGTGTTCCTCTGGGAGATGGGCATTCACATCTCGCCGGGCTATAAACACTTCAGCCTCCAGGCCCGGTTCATAAATGAATCCATAGCCCCGGCGGACATCAAACCGCCTCACCTGCCCCTCGTACAGCGGGCCCCGGACACGAAAAGTTGCCTGACGGAGATTCTCTTTTTCCCGGATCGCATGGGCTACCAACTCCGCCTTCTTCCTTTCCCTCTCTTCGATTTCCAGGCCCAACGGTACCGGCTCCCTGTCCCAGTACGGCGCTGCTGCGAGCTCCGGCGCACGGGTCGGGCCCCGCGAGACATTTTGGACACTGCCCACTGTTAGTGATCTGGGCGGTAGGTCCCGCGGTGTCTTGGCCTTGGACGCCGCCTTGCAGCGGCAACCCGGCGCAACCTCAGCCGATGTATGGGGGATGGGCACAGGGGCTTTCCTCGGCTGGGCCTTCGGCACGGAGCGGGCTATCGGCTCCGGCAACTTCTCGGGGGATGTCTCCGGTTCGAGCTTCGGGGCTTTCCACGGCAGCACCTCCGGTCGGCTACCGGCTCCGGCTGCAGGTCGGCCCGCCGCGGCGGGCACACTGGGTATCGCTACCGGTTGCAGTGGCAGCGGGCCTAGTGGCGGGGTCACAGCTTCCGGGACGGGTGGCGAGGGAGGCAGCAGGGTGAGAGGGTTTAGACCGGGTCCCGCAGCCGCGATGACTGGCCCTTCAAGGGCATCGGGGCGTGGGTCACACAACCCTCCCTTCCGCAGCTTCCTCCTCACGTCTCCGCACGGTCGCTATGACATCCGCCATGTCGGTCTCCCACTCCTCCATGAGGAGCTGCATCTTGACCTGCAGCCTCTGGTAGAGCTGCGCGGTCCGGATCTCCACCCACGCCGTGGTTCCTGGCGCGGGGGCTACGGTGCTTCGGGACGGCATCCACATGTTGCTGGCGGCCTCTCCCAGGAACAAGATGGCTGCAGAGTCCTGGCGTCCCTGCTTTTATAGCCGCGGCTACATGCACTCAGTCGCCATTTCGTCCCCCTTAGCCTCTTTCCGGCTCCTCCTCTATCGGGGCGGGGTTTTGGCCTTCGCGCCTCCACTACTCGAGAAGACGCTCGACGAGCGGGACTTCTTCGCGCCCAAGATGGCGGCTTTCCAAATTTTCCGGCCGGACACCTCCGGCAGTAACAAGGCGCACCTCTACCAGACGGCAGAGCGGTAGGATCCTGTTCGTGACGCCAAGTTGTAGCGGGCGGAGGAGGGGACGCTGCGCTCTCCCACTGCTCGGGTCCGGATGCCGCTGCTGCTGCGGCCTCTGCTGCTCGGTGGCTCGAGCGATGGGCCGGATCCCGGGGACTCGAGCGGCGCTCCTTGCCCGTGAGTGAAAAGGGGTTTGGGTTTGGGGATTTAGATTGTCCGTGACGCCACCCACGGTTGTGGTGATTCTGGTGCCACCACCGCTGCTCTGTACGGGGATCCCGGGAGCGGTGACAGGGAGCAGCTGAGTTGGTGATTCTCCCCTCCGTGGGCAGGGGGCTGGCTGTCCCGGGGCCCGGTGATGGGGTTGGGATGGTTGACAGGCGGGTTATGGGGGCCTGTTGAGGTGCAGGGACGCAGGGGCAGCACTGTGCCGCACGGCACAGAGGTACTCACTCAGCCCAAGGATGATGACACAGTTCACGGTAAACAAGCGGCTGGTTGGACGGGTCCCTCGGACGGCTGCGGTGTTGATGTTCCCTGCAAGTTAGCGGTGACTGTCTCTTCCCTGCGCCTAAATACGGTTGTTGGTAGCGATGGGTTCCCACCGGTAACCCGCTCCCCGGCTTGGATATGGGCCGGAGGAGCCCCTCTTTGCCCGCAGACGCTGGCCCTGAGGTACTGGTGCCTTGGCGGTGGCGGTGTCCCTCTCTCACGGTTGGACCTTTGCCTTCAATCGGGACTTTGCTGTTTAGAGACCCAGGAGGTCCCCTTCACTGACGGATTTGGCAAATTGTACGGCGACTCCAAGCCTTGCCGGGATCCGAAAGGCCCCTGCCAATGGTGCTGGCCTCACTTTGTGTACTGCTCCGGTACCGCCGGGCCACCACCCGTCCACGGTCCTTTCGGCAACTCCGATCAGCCTCCACTGCAGACGGTCACCGCCGTCTGTCAACCTTGCTGTCTCGTCCGGGGCACACACCCGGACGCTCTCAGTCAGTTTTGGTTGCTCTACTGCCACTTCACTGCTCTCACCTCCAATCCTCAACTCCTCTCCACTCAACACTCCAACTAAAAGCTAAAAACTTCATGCATCTTCTTGAAATAGAAGGATTGGATGCAGAAAGGAGGGCGGATAGAATACGACAGCACTTTAACAAATGGAAGAAATTCATACTGGCCTATTGTACTCGGGAGGAGATAGTCAGGATTATGTCACCTTTCAAAGACACAGTCTGGTATCATACTGAAAAATTGAAGGATACATTGGATGGCTTGGAGGTGGGGGAGGAAAGGCTGAAAGCTGACTAAAAGGAGAGGGGAATTAACCGATTTGAGTGGGACTTCTTTATTGTATGTCATTACCATGTTCACAAGGGTTCAATGGGGGGAATGATAAGAATGATGGGTTAAGGGGTCGCTGCTTTCCTTTGCTTTATCTTGCCATGTTACGGTTATTGTTTTTAAAAATTGGTATGGAATTTGGGATGATCAAACATGACAATGTAATGTTGAATTTACAATACTGAATTCGCTTATGCCAGTGTTATGTTATTGAAAAATTTGAATAAAAATATAGTTTAAAAAAAAAGCTAAAAACTTCTGTTTTCCCGCCTCCAGGACTGTGAACTTCTCGGTGGGTGGAGACCAACCGCCTGGCTCCACCCCCTGGTGTGATCACTAGCCCCTGGGGGAGGGCAACAAGGGTTTGTGTTTTGACTACGGTGTTCTTGCAGGGAATGTGGGGTGTGTGGTGATGTTGTGACCTGTCACAGACACACCGAATAAAATGAGGGGGGACGTAGATGTACGGGCTAGGCCGTAGAAAGTTCGTGACGCCACCCACGGTGTGTGGTGAGGTGGGACACCACCGCTGCTGTTATGGGGCACCCGGGGGAGATGTTGCGCAGCAAGTTGTTAACCCCTCCGTGGGTAGGGATGGTGGCCCCGGGACCCGGTGGCTCGGTGCAGGGGATGGCGACCGCAGGGGGTGCTGGTGTACTCACTGTTAGTAAAACACATAGGTCTCTGGTAAACCAAGGTGATGGTGGCCGATGCCGCGGCCGATTGTGTTCTGGTCACCCACCCTCCTAGCCAGTGGCACCAGGGCTCCTACCCTGGCACCGTTCAACTAGAACTTCCTTGCTGGAGCTACACCTAGTTCCAGCCCACACTCCTCTCCAAACTGAACTCCAGTCTACACTCCACTGCACTGACTGTTTTCCCGCCCCGGGCTGTCTGGACCCCTGGGTGGGGGTGTCCCAGCCGCCTTGTCACGCCCACTGGTGTGTCTATCTTTCCATACGGTGGGTGACTAGGTTTTCTGGTTGGCTGTGTGTTTCCTAGTGAGGTAACGGCGTAATGCGGGGGCCTAACTGTGACTACCTGGTTTTGCCAGGGCGTCACATATGCAACACGCATAGTGCACCGTGGCAAAATTTTAAGCTACCATTTCATTCTCATTTGGCCACATTAAAAAAATGTATAAAGTGATGGACAACCCATCGAAAGCGATGTTCACACTACTGCTAATTGTTTTTGTTGTCCTGGCCATTAGCAGAACAATGGAAAGCAGCTGGGGATTCATTTGGGATCAGACTCACAGCATGGCCCGACTGTCCCCACTGACTATATTGAGCTGCGTCAACTTTCTGTCCAGGTGACCATCTACTTTCAGACTCCTCCTCAGCGTTCCTTACTACTCTCAGGCCATTTCCTCGGCATTCTTTCCTGCCATCAGGCTGTCTTCAGCACCCTTTTCTGCAATCAGGTCAACTTCCTTATGCTCCTATCTGCCCCCAGGCCATTTTCTTTGTGTTCCTCTCTGCCCTCAGGCCATCTCCTCAGCCCTCATCTCTTCCTTCATTCCGTCACCTGAGGTGAACACATATTTAAGATTACAGTAACGTCGCCAAAGCCCTGCCCACCCCATACTAAGCCCCGCCCACTTGTAAGCGGTCAATTAGATTGCTGAGTAGGCGTGGTTTAGACGCGGGTGGGCGGGCTTTTGACGGCGAAAAGAGCCATTTAGATATTTTAGTGGCTCACACTGGTGATCCGGCTCCTGTCGTTCACAGCAGGGAGCCGGATCTTTGTGTCGGATCGTTCGCGACCGACACATCACTATATGACACGTTTGGCTTAGATACAACAGCTCAGCAGACAGTATCCCACGATATCCCAGCTGAGCTCTTTGGATCACACACCACACAGCTTAGTTTCGGCTCTGTAGCGCACTGGTTTCATCATGTACTGCATTGAGGGGGTTTGCAGCCGGATGAGGCCTAGTCCTCCACATGAAGCCTTCAGAGGGTTTAGTGATGTAGCTATGGAAGATGAGACAGGAGTTGGTGGCATGGGAATACACTTTGTTTTCTTATCCGAATCATCTTCTTTTATGTTAGCAAACACTGAAGAACAAATACAAATGACAGTACAGAGTTGTGTGATATCCACAGACAAAGCCAGGATTATCTGCACAATGTCTGGAGAGGAGAACAGAACAAGATGAATCAAGTGATGTCTGAAAACGCCACTGAGCATCATGGACGCCAGTGACGCGAATACAATTGAATGCAGGAAACCTGATCTGTATCATGAAAGCAACCGGTTTGGGTAAAATGGTTAAATCACAGCGCAAAAAACAACTCTACCCAGAATAGAGGACCAAACCTATCCACTACAGGTTATTGCAAATGTCTGGCAATAGCTTTACTATATTTTTCAAATACACTATATGGACAAAAGTAAGTGCCCCCTCCACATTAAACTACATGAGCTTTTCTGACCTCCCATTCTACATTCATGAACATTAATATGGAGTCGGACCCTTTGCAGGTATAACAGCTCCTCCCTTTGGTAATTGATTGAGCCTGTGGTGAGAGTAGTATGGCCAGAGACAGTGACATTGAGCTGTGGTCTGTAACTCTGAGGGTCATCGCAGCCCTTTTCATGCCTTGAGACCTTTTCATGTCCTGCACCAAAGACCTGCAGAGACTGCAACTCCAAATACTGTTGTGTTCCACATCTGTAAGTAACATCGTAAGCTGACCCTGTGTGAGAAGCCATAAACTGCTCCCAGTGTACTGTATACTAGAAGGCTATACGTGTGATAGCCTATTTTCATTGTTTGCTGTTGTAAGGAGGTGTCATGAGGTTACTTCGGGATAGCGTGGGACAAGGGGCTCCTATGCTGTCCCTTACACTAGGGAACCCTAGGTTATTCCTCACCTCCGGAATACTCCTAATGGTGGAGACACCGGAGTCCCATACCCTTCTATAATCCTGAGAAAGTATACTCTAATACTCCCAAGAGAGAGACGGGGCAGGAGTGAGATGATCAATAGATTTGGACAGATAAGGGAAAGACACACTACACATACACAGGAATAGACAAAGAGAAACTCAGGAGAAATACAAGAGCAGAAGGGTAGCAACAAAAAGGCAACAAGGGTAAACTCCACAACCGTACACAGCAAAAGGTATCACACCAGATAGCCACATCTCCCCAGAGGTGTAACCACACCTCCCCAGACCAACTAAGATAATCTATAGCTGACACTAATGGAAGTGTCCAGCCAACATATATAGGAGGAAAGCGTATGTGATTGGCTCATCCACAACATGTGATTAAAGATGACTCACAAGCAGACTAGCAGAGATTAACTCTTGATAGCTTACCTATGAACTACCAGTCTGTTGGTCGACGCCTGAGTCTGCCTGCACTGATTACAGACCTTAGAGAAGTTATCAGGTGGAGTGCCAGAATCTGCAGTCTGAACAGAACCCGACGACACCATGACAGTTGGCGAAGTTTGTGAAAATCTCCATGTGACAAAAGGTGGACTGGGAGTTGAGTTCCTTGCTGAAAACACCAATCACACTTTTGTAATTTAATGTGAATAATGTCATGTATTTTTCTATATAATGAACTATATGAACTGTAAAGTAATGTAGTACGATGTTTCCATGCATAATAATAAATTAATGTAATGCATAGCAATAGGATGAAAAGTATAATGTGTAGAATGAATAAGGTAAGAGTATGATAAGTATACTGCATAGTGATATTTGATAGTGTAAAGTATAATGTAAGGTATCAGATAAGATGTATAGAAATGTTATGTAGGATAGATCTGCCCAGCAACTGACTGTAGGGCAAGTAATAGTTAAGGGTTGGGACAAGCCCACAATGGGAAGGGTTAGTCTCCAGGGTAAGTGACTTCTTCCTTCTAGAACATCAGTCAGGGCCGCACTAGTGACTAGTATGGACAAACAAGTCAGACAGGTCATCAAGGCCGCATGTAGTGGGTGACTCGTCGCAACTGCAACGTAGTGACCGGAGAAAGATTGCGTGATCCTAGGGTGTTACAGAAGCATTGGACGGGAACAATTGGAGGGCTAGATACCTACCCTCAGACGGGAAGCGCTACAGTGAAGGAGATGGAGTATGACTGAAAGGTAAGGTCCCTTAGCCATCAAGGTATTGGGTTATCAGCACTTTCGTGTGATGGTGTTCGACTTTCCCGGACAGAATCCCTTCAAACGACTGCAACCTGAAGGTTCTTCACTGGCACTAAGGTAAATCCCATACCACCTTCCCATACAGGGAGAATAGACCTTCACCTGGAAGTTTTTAGGAGCCTACCTCAGTGGTCTGACCTCCTGGAGTTTGTTTTATGGGAGCGAAGGATACAAGGGACCCGCTGAATGGGAAGGTGACCGTCAGAGACTGTGCTGTTCGGTTGAGCTGGAGCTCAAAGGTCCAGAAAGATGGGGAACATCTTTCATCAGAACGGAGTCTGATGTTGAGCTGAGGAAACTGGAACTGTGTGCCCAATATCTCACGTATAAAGTTGTGAAGAAGAAACTATGGAAACTGTTTAGTAAAGAACTATGGTTTAATAAGACCTGTTGTTCTCAATGTCAGTCTACATCTCGGTTTGGTCCTGGCCTGCCAAAGGCAACAGCAACATGTGGCCTGTACCACAGAAGTCCACTCAACCAGCCAAGACTACGGGTTTCTTGTAGGGTGGTTGGCTATCCAGAGTAAATCCCTCCCCCACCCTGCGCCACCTAACACCGTAACCACCAAGCTGAATCTCCATATCTAATAGCATAACCGCCAAAAGCTGCGGCTCAGCGTAAGATGTGTAAATAGAAGTCTAACCGCTAAACCTACCATCATCGTTGACCCTCTCATAAGGTAAGTGAGGCCGCCTCTGTTATTCTCGATTCCTAATCCTGCAGTACTTGGAAGCGTTGAGTCCGGGGGAAAGTATAACACCTTTATTTTCCCAATTTGGACATTTTGGACAATAACTGTTCTCCTGGTTTGATTACTTTTAACCTGTGGTTTTGGCTGACATTCCGGTTGATAATATTACTAGGGGCAGAACAAGTACGTTCATTCTCACACACCACACAAGATTCATTCATGGTTATAATGGTCTCTTAAAACACCTGGACGAGCCAAACCCCAAATATAGTGTCTGTTTACCTCCTTATTTAAACCCTACTCATATTCAGCCTGATATAGAAGATGCAGAAGAGTCTCCAGGTCACTCCACTCTTCAGACAAGAGGTCCAGTTTTTACGAGAGTCGCATATTCTTGGTTTTATTTTAAGGTCCAGTCACACTAAACAACTTACCAGCGATCCCAACAACGATAGGGATCGCTTGTAAGTTGATAGGAGGTTGCTGGTGAGATGTCACACTGCGACGCTCCAGCGATCCCACCAGCAACCTGACCTGGCAGGGATCGCTGGAGCGTGGCTACACAAGATGCTGGTGAGCTCACCAGCAACCAGTGACCAGCCCCAGCGCCGCGTGGAAGATGCTGCGCTTGGTAACTAAGGTAAATATCGGGTAACCAACCCGATATTTACCTTGGTTACCAGCTCACGCAGCTACACGTGCAGAGAGCAGGGAGCAGCGCACACTGAGCGCTGGCTCCCTGCTCTCCTAGTACAGCACACATCGGGTTAATTACCCGATGTGTGCTGCAGCTACATGTGCAGAGAGCAGGGAGCAGCGCACAATGCTTAGCGCTGGCTCCTTGCTCTCCTAGTTACAGCACACATCGGGTTAATTAACCCGATGTGTCCTGCAGCTACATGTGCACAGAGCAGGAGCCGGCACTGACAGTGAGAGCGGCGGAGGCTGGTAACAAAGGTAAATATCGGGTAACCAAGGACAGGGCTTCTTGGTTACCCGATGTTTACATTGGTTACCAGCCTCCGCAGAAGCCGGCTCCTGCTGCCTGCACATTAGTTGTTGCTGTCTCGCTGTCACACACAGCGATCTGTGCTGCACAGCGGGACAGCAACAACTAAAAAATGGCCCAGGACATTCAGCAACAACCAACGACCTCACAGCAGGGGCCAGGTTGTTGCTGGACGTCACACACAGCAACATCGCTAGCAACGTCACAAAAGTTGTTCGTTAGCAGCGATGTTGCTAGCGATGTTGCTTAGTGTGACGGGGCCTTTAGTCGACTTCACATTTAGTTACCATTGTTGTTTATATAACTACAACATATACCATGGTACTGTGTACAGCTTATAATCACTCAAACAAGCCCCTGTCCCCTGTAGCTTACAATCTAAACTCTAATTTCTAACCTTGCAAGACGAACCTGGAGGGGACTGAGGAGAACACAAAACATTATACAAAAAATTGTCCTTGCGAATGTGGCCTCTAGTCGAATTTGAACTTAGCACCCCAGTATGGAAAGACAGCAGTGGGACACTTGGATGCACAGTGGATCTCCTGCCACATTGGGTACAAACATAGATGTACCATAAAAGATTTGTTATGAGGTCCACCCCTGGGACCTCCACCAATCGTAAAAATGATTGTGCAAGAAACTTGTCATATGGCGTTTGCACAAAAACCGTTGACTGTCATGGTGGTGTCAGGCTCTATTCACATTGCAGAGTCTGACACTGCGTGTTTCTGATCTACTCAGGCAGACCCGGGCGTCTAACTGCGGTCTGCTGGCAAGAGTTAACCTCTACCGTCCTACTCGTTAGGCTTCTTTGATCACATGTTGTAAGGAAGCCAATCACTTCTGCTCCTCTTAATTTTTAGGTTGGAGAAAATCTACCCATGCCAATGTAGCGCCCTGGCCTAACCAGGTCATCACAAATAACATACAAACACCCCCACCACCATCAGACATGGACATCAGCCAAACAAAAACCCTTGTTGCCTTCCTCCAGTGTCTGATGTCCACACCAGGTGGGGCAGAGCTAAGCAGTTGGCTCCACCCACCGAGGAGTTCACAGGCCTGGAGGCAGGAAAAGTGACAGTTTAGTCCAGGAGGTGGAAGAGAGAGGAGTAAACACTTGGGTGTCTGGGTTTGCGACCCAGGCACTAACAGCAAGGTTGGCAGACGGTGGTGGCGTCTGCAGGAGTGGTGGAGCAACGCGGAACCGTACGATCGGGGACGGGCGACTGCCCGCCGGTACCGACCGGGGAGCGAAGTGAAGCCAGCACACACAGGCAGGGCCATCGGACCCCGACCAGGCTAGGAGCCGCCGACGATAGTCAGATCTGAATGTGACTGGAACCCCAGGGGTTTCACAACAGCAAAAGTCCCGATTGAAGGCAACAGCCCACACCGTGAGGGTATACAGCTACCGCCTAAGGCTAGAGACCCAAGGGCCAGCGTCTGCGGGCAAACGGGCTCCTCCGGTACCCATACACCGGGGAGCGGACTACCGTTGGGAATCCATAGTAGTCAGAAAGAGAACATCAATGTGCAGGGAAAGACAGCCGCCATCACCTGTCCGGGGAGAAGCACTGCAGCCAGCTGCGGGACCCGTCCATCCAGCCGTTTGGTTTACCGAGGACTTTGTACCTTTCTTGCTGAGTGAGTACACCCGTGCCATCCGGCACCGCGCCACGCTGTCCCTGCACCTCACCAACCCTGCCTCCCCGTCACATCATCATCACCGGGCCCCGGGACCACCGACCCCTACCCACGGAGGGGGAAAACAACATCCAGCTGCTCCCTACCATCGCTCCCGGGATCCCCGTCACCGGCAGCGGAGGTGCCCATCTTCACCACGACCCGTGGGTGGTGTCACGGACTAAATCCCCCAAACCAACCACCCCTTTCATTCACGGGCGAGGAGCGCCGCTCGAGTCCCCGGATCCGGCCCACCGCTCGAGCCACCGAGCAGCCGCAGCAGCGCCGGACCCGAGCGTTAGCGAGAGCGCAGCAGCGACGGCGTCCTCCCCGCCCGCGACAACTTGGCGTCACAAACAGGATTGAACAAGAAGTGTGCCTTGTGATCTCCGCCGGCGGTGTCCGGCCAAAAATTTTGAAGCGCCGCCATCTTTGCACGAAAATCTCCCGCTCGAGCATCTTCTCCGAGCAGGGAAGGCGCGAAAGCGAAGCCCCGCCCCCAACAAACGGAAGTGCTGAAGAGTACCAAGGGGGGACGGAAAAAAAGATGTCTGCGCCCGACGGAGCTGTTGGACGAGTGGCGGTCGCAGCCGCGGCGGCATGTAACTAGCGCTGCAGCGTGCAGGGACGCCAGGACTCTGCTGAAACACGTTCCTTGATCCAGCTGAAAGATGTGCCAGGAGCTCCAGGCTCAAGTCCACTTCATGCTGGCGAAGTGGACGTCGGAGATGAAGGGCCTGGCCGCAACCGTTTGGGCATCCGAAGTGGAGGTGGTCTCAGAGGAGCGGGTAAGCGACCCACGCCCCTATGTCCTTGAGGGATCGGTCGATACGGCTGAGGGGCCCGGCCTGCTGCCGTCCACCACGCTACCTCCCTCACTGCCCATGCCCGCGGCCAACGCCCTGACCGACCCGTTACCCCTGTCACCGGTAGTGGAGCCCGTAGCGTCTGAGGGAGAGGGCCCAGACCTGCGACCCCTGGGCCTTACCTTTGTCACCGCCCTGGCACTCGTCCCAGCTTCCATCCCGACTGCGACGGAGATGACGACGGCCCCGGCAGTCTGCCCGGCCGCAGTGGAGGCGATCCTCGACCAGAGGCCAGCACCGCAAGTCCCGTCGACCGCTCCCAAACACCGGGCCTCGGCTGAGGCACGGCGGGGATGCAGCTGCCAGAAGGCAGAGCAGGCCACGTCACAGCGGGGTCCCTCATTAAAGAAGGTACCGGTCGTAGCCAGCACGGAGGTACTCTGGCTGGGCCCATCCCCCACACCGCCTGGACTGGAGCAAGCAGAAGGTGCTCCACACCGGGAGCGGCAGCAAAGGCAGCTGTGCCGCGGGATTCCTGATTAAGAAAGAAAAGTCAAAGTTGTCCCCGTTGGGACCCTCAGCAGTTTAAATGAATGACTCTAATGAACCGTGACATTTACCTGATTATCTGTGTGATTATTCCGGCCGTTGCCGGCATGTTGTCCCCGGAGGGACCCTATGTGTTTACAACCTGCATGAGAGACTACTCATGGACAAGGCCGAGAACTGGCAGGCCACCCACGAACTTGTGGGCATGTAAATAAGTTAAGGGGTGATATTCCGTTGGAGCCGCCTCCGGAGAAGCAGATTGGAGGAAGGGCCCGCAGCAGAGCAGGCTGGGGCCCGGCCACCACACGGACTAAATCCCCCAAACCAACCACCCCTTTCACTCACGGGCGAGGAGCGGCGCTCGAGTCCCCAGATCCGGCCCACCGCTCGAGCCACCGAGCAGCAGCAGCAGCGCCGGACCCGAGCGATAGCGAGAGCGCAGCAGTGACGGCGTCCTCCCCGCCCGCGACACCAACTATAGTTTATGGTGTTTTGGTCTGTGAGTTGTGGTGTCCTGAACTTGCTGGAGAAAGAGTTGCTTTGTGCTTGGTGTTGTTGTGGAGTTACTCGTCGTCTTGTTGTTTCCTCCCTGCTCTTGTTTTCCTTCTAGTCTCTTGTTGTCTTATATCTCTGTGTGTGCCATGTGACAGAGTTTTGATTTCCCGTTTGTCTATTTCTGTGGGTTAAATCACACTGCTGTCGAAGACCCCCTGGGGAGGGGGTGGGGTGTATAATATCAGGGCTGCTCAGGAGCAGGGTCAAGAAGGAGACTCAGACATTCCCACCATTAGGGGTATCTCTGAGAATAGGGATAGCATAGGACCCCTAAAGGGTGCTTTGCACATTGCGACATCGCTAGCGATTGCTAGCGATGTCGCGTGCGATAGCACCCGCCCCCGTCGGTGGCACGATATGTGGTGATCGCTGCCGTAGCGAACATTATCGCTACGGCAGCGTCACACGCACATACCTTGTCAGCGATGTCGCTGTGACCGCCGAACAATCCCTCCCTCAAGGGGGAGGTGCGTTCGGCGTCATAGCGATGTCCCTGCAGCGTCACTAGCGGCCGGCCAATAGAAGCGGAGGGCAGAGATGAGCGGGACGTAACATCCTTCCTTCCGCATTGCCGTTGGACGCAGGTAAGGAGATGTTTGTCATTCCTGCGGCGTCACACACAGCGATGTGTGGTGCCGCAGGAACGACGAACAACATCGTAACGGCAGCAGCAACGATATTAAGGAAAGGAGCGACGTGTCAACGAGCAACGATTTTTCACGTTTTTGTGCTCGTTGATCGTCGCTCATTGGTGTCACACGCTGCGATGTCAGTAACGGCACCGGATGTGCGTCACTAACGGCTTGACCCCGACTATATATCGTTACCGATATTGCAGCGTGTAAAGCACCCTTAAGTCTGAGGGTCAGTTTAGGGGCCCCGGTTTCCCGCTATGACCATAGTCTTTAGTGCCAAAACTCTATTTAAAAGGGCTAACTGCAGTTCACTGCCAAAGATGGCTGCTACAGTGGCATGCAAAAGTTTGAGCACCCCTAATCAAAATTACTGTTATTCTGAACTGATAAGCAAGTTGAAGATGAAATGATAAAAGACAAAGTTAAAGATGACACATTTTTTTGTATTTTAGGCAACAACAAAAAAAAGTTTCATCTTTTACATTTTTAAATTAACAAGGAAAATGGGCCAATACAAAGTTTAGGCACCCTGCATGGTTAATATGTAGTAGCACCTCCTTAGGCAAGTATCACAGCTTGTAAACGCTTTTTGTATTTACATTTTTGTTTGAGAGATTTTCATCCATTCTTCCTTGGAAAAGTCTTTCAGTTCTGTAAGATTCTTGGCTCGTCTTGCATGCACTGCTCATTTGAGGTCTAGCCACATATTTTCAATGATGTTCAGATCAGGGGGCTGTGAGGGCCATTGTAAAACTTTCAGCTTGAGCCTTTTGAGGTCATTTATTATGGCTTTTGCAGTGGACTGAAAGGCATCTATGTGCTGAAGATGATGGTCATGGATGTGTAGCACCCACGGGGAAAAGGGTTGAATACTTGTCGCTGGGCCGGTGATGTCGGGTCTGGGATGTCACGAATGGCTCTGCCCGACTTCGTGGCCTAGAGGTGTACACAAAAGGGGAATGGATGAGTATGTTGGGAGTTGTCTTGTGAACACCCATTTGCGGTATTTGGCCAGGGATTAGCTGCCGCTGCGGTCGCAGGCTCCTAGGGCGGACGGTGTCGTAGCTAGGATAGCCCAGCTTTCCGCAGGTGAAGCTAGGCCCCAGGACGATGGTGGTGGTAGTGGCTGTTGGCGCCGAAGTGTGGGGAGACGGCAATAATGGGACAACACAGGGGGTTGCGGTTAAAGTTCTTTTTACTTACTGTACTGTTGTCACCCTCGGAGTGCCGGTTTCCGCCATGGTGGGTCCCAGCCGTTCCCGGGTAGTTCAGAGGCCACCACCGGTGTTGTGAACTGACAGACCTTCCCTTCTGTGCGCTTTAGTGTGAATCTCCGTGACTTGAAGTTACTTGGGGACTCTGGTGTTCTTGGCTTTAGTTCCTGTCTCGTCCGCAAGCAGCGCAAATCCTTTGTTGGGCATGAGCATGATCATGTCTCCTGGTTCTATGTGCTGCTGTCCCGCGGGACTTGTGGTGGCCAAAGGGATGTGAAATCCCCCTGTCCAGCAGATTCTAGTGGCGCAACCTGAAGTGTACGCCACCTTAGGGTTCTGCACCCTAACAGCGCTGGTACTGAGGGAGCTATTGAGCTCTACCTCCAGCTACCGTGTGGCTCATCTGTCTCTCCAGCTCACGCGGTAAACTGTCCTGCTTCCTTCCAGTCGGGACGGTCTTAACAGGGGAAGCTCTGAGCACCCTCCCCTGTGACTGTGTTGTTCTGTGTCCCAGACTATTCTGAGGTAAAAGGCTCTGTTCTCTCTCACTTCCCCTGTGCTGCCCCAACCTTCCTAATGACTCACTAGTGCTGGGGAAGTCCTTTTGCTATGGTGACCACCTCTAGCCCAGTTCCTGCGGCTGGCTATTAAGCTGTGTGTTGTCTAACTTCTGACTCACTTCCTGGCTGTGTTGTGTAAGTGATGAACACCAGCGGTTAACCCTTCCTAACCCAGGATGAGTACTGCACCTTAAGTGAGATGCAATACCCTGTGGCGACTGAGCCTCAGGGGCGCCACATATGCACATTCTTACGCCCCTAATATGTTGATCATTACTTCACAATCTCTTGTTGGCTGTTTCTTCTTACCGCACATCCAACCCCAAAGTGCCCTTTCTATGGGTACAAATACAAAAAACAATTTCATCCAAGAGAAAACCATGAGATTTTTTCCAGCAGCCATTTGACCAGCTCTGTGTCTAGACCCTAAATGGGGAGACGAGTGACATGTGGGAACTTGGTTGGCTAGTGGTGCGGTCCTTTTGGATTGCCAGTTCCTTTAAGGCTATGTGCCCACAGGACCTTGTACCTGTGGATATATCCGCATGAATGTCCGCAGGTTTCCCGCAGCAGCTCCCCGGAATCTGCAGCTACCCATACAGTAGCTGCGGGATTCCAGGGCAATATCTGTGGAAAACCTGCGGACATTCATGCGACTTACCTGCGGAAGTCCCGGCCTCTATCTCCATAGTAGAGAGGCGGGATTTCCGCAAGTATTTCTGCATGAATAATTGACATGCAGTACGTGCGGCTGCGGGACATCCGCAGCATATTCCGCAGCATGGACACAGCACTTCCCAAGTCCCATAGGATAACATGGGGAGTGTCTGTACTTTCTAAAACCTGTAGATTTATCTGGAAAATCCAGATAAATCTGCAGGTTTTCCTTGGCAAAATCCACGGGTACAAGATCCCGTGGGCACATAGCCTTAAGCGGGCTTTACACGCTACGACATCGCTAGCGATATCGACCGTGTAAGCACCCGCCCCCGTCGTGGATGTGATATCCTGTGATCGCTGCCGCCGCGAACATTATCGCTACGGCAGCGTCACACGCACTTACCTGGTCGTCGTCGTCGCTGTGACTGCCGAACAATCCCTCCCTCAAGGGGGAGGGACGTTCGGCATCACAGCGACGTCACCGCGACGTCACTAAGCGGCCGGCCAATCAAAGCGGAGGGGCGGAGATGAGCGGGACGTAACATCCCGCCCACCTCCTTCCTTCCGCATTGCGGCCGGCGGCAGGTAAGGAGACGTTCCTCGCTCCTGCGGTGTCACACACAGCGATGTGTGCTGCCGCAGGAGCGACGAACCACATCGATAATCAACCATTACCGATTTTTGGTTTTGGAACGACCTCTCCACGGTGAACCATTTTCACCATTTTTGAGGTCGCTTAAGGTCGCTGGTCAGTGTCACACGCTGCGATATCGTTAATGACGCCGGATGTGCGTCACTAACAACGTGACCCCGACTATAAAACATTAACGATATCGTAGCGTGTAAAGCCCCCTTTAGGGTTAGAGTAAAAGAAGATGTGGCTACAGTGACAGGCCCAGTCAGGGAACTATGAGGTAACCTCAAGAGGTCCGGATCCCACGGCTCACCCCGGTGGGCTCAGGGAAGTTATATGACTAGACAGTCGTTGGGATCCAGAAAGCAGCGACGGTGAAATGAAGAGACGGAGATAGAGGCTCGGCAGCTTGAGCACGGGATCCAAGACAGTGGGGATAGGTCGAGAGAGAGAGAGTACCCCACAATAATAGGAACAACAGAACTCTGAGAAGTGAGGCCATGTCTGTCATAGCGGTGTGAAGAATAAACTGTAAAAGCTTGGTTTTCTAAAAGAACTCTGGTGTCGCGTGTTTTACAACTTTGCTACTAGGAGAACTAGCAGCTGAGCGAGGGACATCAGCCTGAAGAAACCAGTAAGCGTTGCACCCCCTACCCAAAGTCAGACACACACACGGGGCTCCTTGGCGAAGGAGCACGGAGCCGCTACGACCCAGCGTCCATGCCTTCCATCACTGCCATGCGGCAGAGGCGCGGGGTGCAGAATTGCGCAATCCCCATATTTACATGACTTTAGAGCCGTTGTGTTTGGGCTCAGTTTCATCGTTATCCTGGATAATGATCACTGTGTTTCTGCTGAGAAGAGTCAGGCATAGAGCGGGGGAATAAAATATGCAATTTTCCCTTCAAATTAGGTTTATTAGACCCAAAGGGTCACTTATCCTAAAAAAAAAAAAAAAAAGTCCCTGTTCAACAAACATCTCCTCAAAGAAAGTCCGATTGTCAGCAGTCTCCAGTCCTGCGTGATCTGCCTAATGTCTGTGCTTGGGAATTCCTAGCATGAAGAAGCGTTCACATTGGGAACATAATTGATAGCAGCATCTAAGGCTCATTCCCATATCTGAGCTGGAACAGACAGGAAAATGCAGGAAAACTTCCCATAGACGTGTGCTCCGTGCATTATAATGGATTCTCCATGTTACATTCTTACGCTGTGAATTATCATTTCACCCATTATACTGATATCATATATAAATACAGCATTAACATTAATCGGAAAGATGACAGTTATATTCTTATACATAGGATTAGTATTATAGTAGTTATATTCTTATACATAGGAGCAGTATTATAGTAGTTATATTCTTGTACATAGGATTAGTATTATAGTAGTTATATTCTTGTACATAGGAGCAGTATTATAGTAGTTATATTCTTGTACATAGGAGCAGTATTATAGTAGTTATATTCTTGTACATATGAGCAGTATTATAGTAGTTATATTCTTGTACATAGGAGCAGTATTATAGTAGTTATATTCTTATACATAGGAGCAGTATTATAGTAGTTATATTCTTGTACATAGGATTAGTATTATAGTAGTTATATTCTTGTACATAGGAGCAGTATTATAGTAGTTATATTCTTGTATATATGAGCAGTATTATAGTAGTTATATTCTTGTACATAGGAGCAGTATTATAGTAGTTATATTCTTGTACATAGGAGCAGTATTATAGTAGTTATATTCTTATACATAGGATTAGTATTATAGTAGTTATATTCTTGTACATAGGAGGCAGTATTATAGTAGTTATATTCTTATACATAGGGGCAGTATTATAGTAGTTATATTCTTGTACATAGGAGCAGTATTATAGTAGTTATATTCTTGTACATATGAGCAGTATTATAGTAGTTATATTCTTGTACATAGGAGCAGTATTATAGTAGTTATATTCTTGTACATATGAGCAGTATTATAGTAGTTATATTCTTGTACATATGAGCAGTATTATAGTAGTTATATTCTTGTACATAGGAGCAGTATTATAGTAGTTATATTCTTGTACATATGAGCAGTATTATAGTAGTTATATTCTTGTACATAGGAGCAGTATTATAGTAGTTATATTCTTGTACATATGAGCAGTATTATAGTAGTTATATTCTTGTACATAGGAGCAGTATTATAGTAGTTATATTCTTGTACATATGAGCAGTATTATAGTAGTTATATTCTTGTACATAGGAGCAGTATTATAGTAGTTATATTCTTGTACATATGAGCAGTATTATAGTAGTTATATTCTTGTACATAGGAGCAGTATTATAGTAGTTATATTCTTGTACATAGGAGCAGTATTATAGTAGTTATATTCTTATACATAGGATTAGTATTATAGTAGTTATATTCTTGTACATAGGAGCAGTATTATAGTAGTTATATTCTTGTACATAGGAGCAGTATTATAGTAGTTATATTCTTGTACATATGAGCAGTATTATAGTAGTTATATTCTTGTACATAGGAGCAGTATTATAGTAGTTATATTCTTGTACATATGAGCAGTATTATAGTAGTTATATTCTTGTACATAGGAGCAGTATTATAGTAGTTATATTCTTGTACATATGAGCAGTATTATAGTAGTTATATTCTTGTACATAGGAGCAGTATTATAGTAGTTATATTCTTGTACATAGGAGCAGTATTATAGTAGTTATATTCTTATACATAGGATTAGTATTATAGTAGTTATATTCTTGTACATAGGAGCAGTATTATAGTAGTTATATTCTTGTACATATGAGCAGTATTATAGTAGTTATATTCTTGTACATAGGAGCAGTATTATAGTAGTTATATTCTTGTACATATGAGCAGTATTATAGTAGTTATATTCTTGTACATAGGAGCAGTATTATAGTAGTTATATTCTTGTACATAGGAGCAGTATTATAGTAGTTATATTCTTGTACATAGGAGCAGTATTATAGTAGTTATATTCTTGTACATATAAGCAGTATTATAGTAGTTATATTCTTGTATATAGGAGCAGTATTAGGCTATGTGCGCACGTTGCGCAAATACATGCAGTTACGCTGCGCTTTGTAGCGCAGCGTAACTGCATGCGTCCTGCGTCCCCTGCACAGTCTATGGAGATTGTGCAGGGGCCGTGCGCACGTGGCGTTTTAGAGCGCAGCGCTTCGGCTACTGCCGAAGCGCTGCGTTCTAAGAAGTGACATGTCGCTTCTTCCGTGCGCTTTGCCGGCAGCTCCTGCTCTGTCTATGGGAGGAGCTGCAGGCAGAGCGCATGGAATCGGCTTCACTACGGACATTTCTGCAGCGATTTAAAGCGCACATGTGCTCTTCAGATCGCTGCAGAAATTTCTACAGTGAACTGTACGCAACCTGCGCACATAGCCTTATAGTAGTTATAGTCTTGTACATAGGGGCAGTATTATAGCAGTTATATTCTTGTACATAGGGGGCAATATTATAGTAGTTATATTCTTGTACATAGGGGCAGTATTATAGTAGTTATATTCTTGTACATAGGGGGCAGTATTATAGTAGTTATATTCTTGTACATAGGACAGTATTATAGTAGTTATATTCTTGTACATAGGAGCAGTATTACAGTAGTTATATTCTTGTACATAGGGGCAGTATTATAGTAGTTATATTCTTGTACATATGATCAGTATTATAGTAGTTATATTCTTGTACATAGGAGCAGTATTATAGTAGTTATATTCTTGTACATAGGAGCAGTATTATAGTAGTTATATTCTTGTACATAGGAGCAGTGTTATAGTAGTTATATTCTTGTACATAGGGGCAGTATTATAGTAGTTATATTCTTGTATATAGGGGGCAGTATTACAGTAGTTATATTCTTGTACATAGCAGCAGTATTATAGTAGTTATATTCTTGTACATAGGGGCAGTATTATAGTAGTTATATTCTTGTACATAGGGGGCAGTATTATAGTAGTTATATTCTTGTACATAGGGGGGCAGTATTATAGTAGTTATATTCTTGTACATAGGGGGCAGTATTATAGTAGTTATATTCTTGTACATAGGGACAGTATTATAGTAGTTATATTCTTGTACATAGGAGCAGTATTATAGTAGTTATATTCTTGTACATAGGGGCAGTATTATAGTAGTTATATTCTTGTATATAGGGGGCAGTATTACAGTAGTTATATTCTTGTACATAGCAGCAGTATTATAGTAGTTATATTCTTGTACATAGGGGCAGTATTATAGTAGTTATATTCTTGTACATAGGGGGCAGTATTATAGTAGTTATATTCTTGTACATAGGGGGGCAGTATTATAGTAGTTATATTCTTGTACATAGGGGGCAGTATTATAGTAGTTATATTCTTGTACATAGGGACAGTATTATAGTAGTTATATTCTTGTACATAGGGGCAGTATTATAGTAATTATATTCTTGTACATAGGGGCAGTATTATAGTAGTTATATTCTTGTACATAGGGACAGTATTATAGTAGTTATATTCTTGCACATAGGGATCATTTAATGATAGAACTTTCTGTTACACACATTATATATATATATATATATATATATATATATATATATATATATATGTATATATGTATATATATATATAAGATGTCTGGACTTTCAGCTGTAGCACATCTACCTCATTCCCTCCCTTCTCCCGCTATCTCATCACTTCCCACTAGGAGACTTTCCTTTTTTCCTGCTTTGATTACATAGACTGAGATTTGCCTTATCTAATCGCTGTGGGGATGGTGCAGGAGGCTCCTCATTAGGACCAGTACATTAACGGGTTTTTAATTTAGTCTCATACTTGGGGAACTGATAATCCTGAAGAGGTTCTCCAGCGCGGTGACGTCACTGATAAAAGTAGTTCTGGCAGTTGGGGTCTTATCAGTGGTGTCTGTAATGAGCTGCGAATGGAATGGACAGCCACTTTGGAAATAGTTTCCCAGCTCGTCCGCTACATATGAAACACATCAGCCGTCATTGACTCGACTTCTAATTGCTTTATGTTCACTGGTAATTAAAAGTTTACAGGATGAAGGAACAAAGTTTATGATATGGGAATTATGGACTGGAATTCAGGTCCAATCTGCTCGTTTGTACTATGGAAGATAACGCCCATCATAAGATAATTTGTACTAAATCAATTACAAATGGCGGCTATTTTTTGTTTTTTTCAATATTTATTTAGAAATTAATAGTTAACTAAATAATAGTACATGGTCAGATGAATGTGAGTGGTGTAGCTCTATATTTCCCCCCTAGTGGGCGCTGTAGAGAAATTGAGTGACTGTATGAAAACAAGGAAGGATGGATATTATACACTGGAGGGCGAGGGGGCCGGATGTTATACATCGGGGTGAGAGGCTCGATATTATACACCAGGGGTGAGTGGCAGGATGTTATACACCGGGGTCGAGTAGCCGGATGTTATACACAGGGGCGAGGGGCCGGATGTTATACACCGGGGGCGAGGGGCCGGATGTTATACACCGGGGGCGAGGGGCCGGATGTTATACACATGGGGCGAGGGGCCGGATGTTATACACAGGGGGCGAGGGGCCGGATGTTATACACAGGGGGCGAGGGGCCGGATGTTATACACCGGGGCGAGGGGACGGATATTATACACAGGGGGCGAGGGGCCGGATGTTATACACCGGGGGCGAGGGGCCGGATGTTATACACAGGGGGCGAGGGGCCGGATGTTATACACCGGGGGCGAGGGGCCGGATGTTATACACTGGGGGCGAGGGGCCGGATGTTATACACCGGGGGCGAGGGGCTGGATGTTATACACAGGGGTGAGGGCATGGGTGTTATACACCGGAGGCGAGAGGTCGGATGTTATACATCGGGGTCGAGGGGCCGGATGTTATAGACAGGGGGCAAGGGGCCGGATGTTATACACAGGGGGCGAGGGGCCGGATGTTATACACCGGGGGCCGAATGTTATACACCGGGGTGAGGGCATGGGTGTTATACACCGGAGGCGAGGGGTCGGATGTTATACACCGGGGCGAGGGGCCGGATATTATACACAGGGGGCAAGGGGCCAGATGTTCTACACCGGGGGCTCCTATTACAGTGATCTCTTTCAATTGAACCATTCTTTCAGGATATGCCATACATTTCTATTTTCATGCGTGACCACCTCTCCATTAATTCATCATCCAGGTTGGGGGACCGCGTTCTCCACATGGATGCAAACTAAGTTATGTCCCTTCCATCAGTCACCTGTCCTGACCAGCCATCCCTTCCCCTCTGACCTTTTTTAATGGGGGTGGATAAATAATAACATAGAATAAAAAGAAAATTATGAGATATAAAGAATAAAAACACACAAATACAGAACACAAACTTCTTGTGGTGAGTGATGGGTAAATCGGATGCGGCACAGGTTCAGAATTCCTGGCTCCTCGCTGAAATCGTTTACATTACGAGCCGTTATGGGGCAGAGGAAGAAAATCCATAAGCAGTGTTAATGTCGGCAGAGTATTGATTGCATAATGTGCGAGTGTAAAGGTTACATATTCTCCTACAAGTGGAGCCAGCGAGATTCATTTAAGGAAGAGACAGATTTAATTTGATAGAAATTTTCCTGGAGTAAGCATTTTCCAAAGAGCAAAGGGATATAGAGTCCGGATTCATGACCGGCTTATAAATATTCCCCCGTCATTATCAATGTTTCTGCTCAGACACGGTAAATACCACGAAGAACAGGAAAGATCGCGGTGACCATCTCAAAATATTATACACATAATATGATGCCGAAAACTGGTAAATGTCAGCCATTAACCCCTGAAGGACCCAACTAAGGACAATGTAAGGGTCCCAAAATTCCATTTCTTTGGCCATTTTGCAGATTCAAAAATTAGTAATCTGGATTATTTCAACCCAATAGTTGAAATTGCTCTAAATGAAGAAAGTGGTCTTAGTAGTAAACTCCTAAGAGGACAATAATTGAACATTACGTTCCAGAACATTTGGAGAGGTTCTCACCACCCAGTCAACCATCCTCAAGGTGTCCTATAGCAGATGCTTGGTGTAACCTATCGACACCTATCTGGCATCCTTTGATGATATTTCACTTAGAATGATATCTCATGATCCCGACATGGAAATGGTTATAGTCCATTCAAACAATGTACAGTATAGGCAAACACACAGCGTCCAGGTTATCCAAGTTCACTTACAAATCGCCTTCCTCCTAACATAAGAGATTTCCTATCTGGCGGTCACCCAGCTATCTGTTATTCTCCAGACAAAATGTCCACAATTTACATCACAATAGGAAATGTTTGTTAATGGGCATTTCTTGTTGATGCAGAAGGATATTTTGCCTCTTCTCTCACCTTTAAGAACTAACTCTATAAAAGGGGTTTACCTCTCTATGACCCAAAGACACATTAAGGACCAAAAGTGTCCACTGAAGTCAATAAGCCTCATATAAAGCATCATTACCATTTAGTGAGGTTCCATTATTAAGAAAAGGTCTCAGCAGAGATATCCCAATGACCAACTTGGCTTGCATTTGCCCAACACAGGTTACTACTACATATATAAGGATAAAGTAATGCTGCTGGACATGGAAATAATGTTTACCATAGAAGAAGAGGTGGAAGATCTCATGGAAGTAATGTGGACCAGTGAAGGAAGAAGAGGTGGAATATCACATGAAACTAGTGTGGACCATTGAAGGAGGAAAAAGTGGGACATCACATGGAAGTACTGTAGACCATTGAAGGAGGAAAGGAGGAAGAGGTGGAATATCATATGAAAGTAATGTGGACCATAGAATGAAGAAGAGATGGAACATCACATCAAATTAATGTGGACCATTGAAGGAGGAAGAAGTGGGACATCACATGGAAGTACTGTAGACCATTGAAGGAGGAAGAGGTGGAATATCATATGAAAGTAATGTGGACCATCGAAGGAAGAAGTGGTGGAATATCACATGAAAGTAATGTGGACCATAGAATGAAGAAGAGATGGAACATCACATCAAATTAATGTGGACCATTGAAGGAGGAAGAAGTGGGACATCACATGGAAGTAATGTAGACCTTTGAAAGAAATGTAATATCACATGGAAGTAATGTGGATCATTGAAGGAAGAATAGGTGGAACAAAACATCGAAGTAATATGTGGACCATTGAAGAAAGAATAGGTGGAATATATCACATGGAAGTTAAGTAGACTATTGAAGGCAGAAGAGGTTTAACATAACTTGGAATGTGGACCACAAAAGGAAGAGTAAGTGGTGTATCACCAGGAAGTAATGTGGACCATAAAAGAGGTGGGACATGGTATGGAAGAAATGTAAACCAAAGAAGGAAAGAGAGATGGAACATAACTTGGAATGTGGACCACAAAGTAATGTGGACAATATAATGAAAAACAGGTAGAACATCACATGGAATTAATGTGGACCATTGAATCAAGAATAGGTGGAACAAAACATGGAAGTAATCTGGACCTTTGAAGGAAGAATAGGTGGAATATCACAAGGAAGGAATGTAGACCTATGATGGAAGAAGAGGTGGACTATCACAAGGAAGTAATGTAGACCATTCAAGGAAGAATAGGTGGAACAAGACATGGACGTTATGTGGATCACTGAAGGAAGAATAGGTGGAGCAAAACATGGAAGTTATGTGGATTACTGAAGGAAGAATAGATGGAACAAAACATGGAAGAAATGTGGACCTTCGAAGGAAGAATAGATGTAATATCACAAGGAAGTAATGTGGACCTTTGAAGGAAGAAGAGGTGGAACAAAACATGGAAGGAATGTGGACCTTTGAAATAAGAAAAGGTAGAACCCAACATGGAAAAGAAGTGGACATTTGAAGAGTTTTGTAAGAGTTTGCATGGTAATATATTTTTAAAGGAAACATACACTAGTGCAGATAATTGTCAGTTTAGGGCATCACTATAAGAGTCTAAGCTTAATGAATAGGTACCTGTACCTGTGTCAAACTAAGTTTTCTTTAAAATGTCTAAAACTGACCCATTAAACTATCACTTCCTTCCCTCCATCCTCCTCCTTAGAAGACATGGGCATAGGGAATATGTTTCATGTGATCCTTTTGAATTCTATCGACTGGCAGAAAGGATTGGAGATGGTGTTACGTTAAGCTTTTTTCTTCCTTCCTGAGTGGCCGTTCAGGATGCCCCTAAATGCGGACAACTGTACCCTCTAATTTGGAAATATTAGGGTATTTCTAAGCTGCTCTATGATAAGGGGGAACGGGGTGTTCCTTTAAGTCCAAATAAAAATATATTGGTTACAGAAGAACATGAATACATTTCATTATTGCTTGGGCTAAAAGGATGTGGTAAAGGAAAAGTCTATAAAAAATGCGAGGGAATTATGACACAGATCACAACCAAATTTATCTAGAACAAATATAGCTCCAGACAGTGCATTATGCAGAAAGTGAAACATAAATCAGTCAGTCTGGAAGGTTTCCTGGGTAGAGTTTTATTAGAAGTGAAGTTTGAATCGTCCTAAATAACACAGCGGCCTCTGCTTTATATTATTATTAAGAGTGTGGAGCAATTCATGTCGGTATTACGTCTTCTCTGCTCCAGAAAATGAGGATCACGGTTTCATAAGGTCACAGAGCCAGAATGACAAACTAGAGCGCCCTCCGCCTTTAAAGGGGTTGTCTGGTACAAATCGACAAGTCTGCAGTCGCTCTATGTCACTCCATGTGACTGTGACTCGCCCACCCCAGGGCTGTGGGACACCCGGTGCCGGGCCGGACTAGTCCGGTGGTAGTCAGTGGTGGCTGGGCCCGGCTCCGTGACCCTGGTGGGTGTCAGTAGAGTATGTGGCTTGATGAGTAAAGTTGGTGTTCGTGACGCCACCTGTGGTATGCGGCTAATAGGCCGCCGCTGCTGTATGAGGCCTCCGGGGGATGTTATAGCAGCAATGGTGGTACTGCTCCCCACAGGTGGAGCAATGCCCGGGGCACTGTTGGTGCTTGTGAGTGTCTATGCAGATGAAATAACAGAGACCACTCCAAGGGTGCAGTTCAAGTTCTTTACTCACAATTCTTGTCTGGGCCCAGGGGCCCTTGGACTGCTGGGACCACTGTCAGGGACCTCCGCCGTTTCTGGGTGATTCTGAGAGTAAAAGCCGGTACCCTTCTCTTCAGTGTCTCTATCTCCTGCTGTGTTCCTTAGCCTTGCCTTTGATAGGATAAACCTGGCTTGGCCTCCACAACAGCCTCCAGGCTGGGGGGGTCACCTGTCGGCTGATTACCCCTTTTCTGGAAGGTCTGCTATGGGTTCTGGCCCGGGGAGTTTACAACATTCCCTGGGCCTCGGTTTTTACTGTTTGGAGATGATCTTTGCACTCCTCCAGTCTCTAGGGACCGTCCCCTGTTGCAGCTTGATCCCTCCACCGATGTTCTTGTGGAACAGGCCACCGCAGCTCTAAACTGCCCTGGACAGCTCTACAGACTACCCGTGGCCCTGCGACTCCTTCTGTTCTCTGCGTGGTGTCACCTGGACCCTCCGAGTCCCAGGATTTTCACCAGGAAGCGTCTCTTTCTGTTCCTCAGCTCCTGACTGACTTGGAGCTTTCTTTCCTTTCTCTTCTCCTCCTTGCCTGCCTCCAGCAGGCCTCCTCCTCCTTCCCCACTTTCTCTCGTTCTCCTTCTTTAACTACATGCTGGCTCCTCACTCTCTCACTCCCTGAGGTCGACTGACTAAACTTGACCTTCCTCTCTGTGTCTGCTCTCAGGTGGCTCCTCCCACCTCCCCAGTTGCTCTGATCTACCCTATAGGAGCAGGGATGGGTCTTATGACCCCCTCCCAGCATGCAGCATGGGAGGGTTGTCTGCCACTTTCCCTGGTCCCAGTGTGTTCCTAGCAATGGGTGTAGTGTGGATTTACCAGGGGACCGGAGTTCACTCTCTTCCTCTCCCAGAATGGGGCATCAGACCGCTGGATGGGGTGCGATGACCTGTGGCGACGGAAGCCTCAGGGGCGCCACACTCACCCACAGCAAATCCCAGCACGTCCTCGGGCTGAAAAACAACAAAAACATGTGGAAGAACTGCAAAACATTTTTGTTATGAACAACAGTAAAACAGTAAACATCTCTTCCCTTTATGGGAGGCACAATGATTCGAACGTTACGAACTTCTTATAAAGAAAACTCTAAGTGTGCACTTCCAGTCCATTGCACGGTTCGGGCACATCCCCCATAATTCTGGTAGGGGGCACAACATGTGCAACTAATCACATTTCTGGCTACAACAAGTCCAGTAGCCTGGCAGTTCGTTCAGCTTCATTTTAAACGCAAGGCACATAAACAACATACCAGCCACTAAGTCCAGTGGCCTGGTAAGACATGACACAAAAAAAACATTCACCGGGGACCACATTCCAGTTCCGTGGCCCGGTACATATAAACATGGGGGTGACATCTTCAAAAAGAACATTGGGGCAGCACAAAAGGGACATCTTCACAAAGAATGAGTGGCAGACAGGGGCTATTTACAGTTCAGCTTCTTCTTTTCTTCACTTTCACTTTTACTTCTTTACATGTAGGGATTCTTCTCCGGCTCCCCACCTGGCAGCAGGTAGACAGCGGTCAGCACAGTCTGCGTCTGCTGGTCTTGGCGGGCCGCGCCTGGCATGGCAGCGGCCCATATTGGAGTCGCTGCTGTGACCGATTCTTGACGGGCCGCACCTGGCGTGGCTGCGGCCTGGATCGGCGTCGCCGTGCCGGGCGTCTCTCCAGGGACCGCGGCCATGGCAGCGGGGGTTGGGGCACTCGCGCCAGCAGGGGCAGCATGGGACTCACCCAGATCTAGGCTGGAGATGTTCTGCAGCAGGATCGCCATCGCTGGTGTGGACTCTGGATGGACGTGGGCATCACCCCTACGCAGGCCTCGCTGCACAGACTTCTGCAGACTCCTCATGGCCAGCACCATCTCCTTCCCCCACACGGCTGTCTCCCGTCCGCTCTGCTTCTTCATCCCGTCAGCCATCCTCCCGACCTCAGCCTCCAGCTCAGCGGCGGTCACAGGCCTGATCCAGGTAAGCTCCTCCTGGCCTCCGATTGCAGGAGCCATTTTCTCTCTCTGCTGGTCTGGCATTTAGACTTGTTCTGCCAGCCGGCCAGCTTTTCTAGGCACCATTTCTTCTTCTTCCGCCTTCCATGGCGGGCACTGCTTCGCGCTCTTTTCTTGGACAAGGGGGCGGGGCTTCTCTTCGCGCCCTTTCTTCTTTCACGCCCCCCTTCTTCCCGCGCTCAGTGGCTTCAATGGCGGCAGTTTCTCACAGTAAACACAGGCTTTTTCACGATTCTTCAGGCGCACAGTACCCGGTGTGACCGGGCACGAAATCCTGTTCGTGACGCCAAAGTTGACTCGCCCACCCCAGGGCTGTGGGACACCCGGTGCCGGGCCGGACTAGTCCGGTGGTAGTCAGTGGTGGCTGGGCCCGGCTCCGTGACCCTGGTGGGTGTCAGTAGAGTATGTGGCTTGATGAGTAAAGTTGGTGTTCGTGACGCCACCTGTGGTATGCAGCTAATAGGCCGCCGCTGCTGTATGAGGCCTCCGGGGGATGTTATAGCAGCAATGGTGGTACTGCTCCCCACAGGTGGAGCAATGCCCGGGGCACTGTTGGTGCTTGTGAGTGTCTATGCAGATGAAATAACAGATACCACTCCAAGGGTGCAGTTCAAGTTCTTTACTCACAATTCTTGTCTGGGCCCAGGGGCCCTTGGACTGCTGGGACCACCGTCAGGGACCTCCGCCGTTTCTGGGTGATTCTGAGAGTAAAAGCCGGTACCCTTCTCTTAGTGTCTCTATCTTCTGCTGTCTTCCTTAGCCTTGCCTTTGATAGGATAAACCTGGCTTGGCCTCCACTACAGCCTCCAGGCTGGGGGGTCACCTGTCGGCTGATTACCCCTTTTCTGGAAGTCTGCTATGGGTTCTGGCCCGGGGAGTTTACAACATTCCCTGGGCCTCGGTTTTTACTGTTTGGAGATGATCTTTGCACTCCTCCAGTCTCTAGGGACCGTCCCCTGTTGCAGCTTGATCCCTCCACCGATGTTCTTGTGGAACAGGCCACCGCAGCTCTAAACTGCCCTGGACAGCTCTACAGACTACCCGTGGCCCTGCGACTCCCTCTGTTTTCTGCGTGGTGTCACCTGGACCCTCCGAGTCCCAGGATCTTCACCAGGAAGCGTCTCTTTCTGTTCCTCAGCTCCTGACTGACTTGGAGCTTTCTTTCCTTTCTCTTCTCCTCCTTGCCTGCCTCCAGCAGGCCTCCTCCTCCTTCCCCACTTTCTCTCGTTCTCCTTCTTTAACTACATGCTGGCTTCCTCACTCTCTCATTCCCTGAGGTCGACTGACTAAACTTGACCTTCCTCTCTGTGTCTGCTCTCAGGTGGCTCCTCCCACCTCCCCAGTTGCTCTGATCTACCCTATAGGAGCAGGGATGGGTCTTATGACCCCCTCCCAGCATGCAGCATGGGAGGGTTGTCTGCCACTTTCCCTGGTCCCAGTGTGTTCCTAGCAATGGGTGTAGTGTGGATTTACCAGGGGACCGGAGTTCACTCTCTTCCTCTCCCAGAATGGGGCATCACACCGCTGGATGGGGTGCAATGACCTGTGGTGACGGAAGCCTCAGGGGCGCCACAACTGCAGACCTGTGAATCTTCACGTTGCGCACACTGTGCACTGTAAGGATTTCTGGTGCCAGAGCAGGGAGTGGCGGGCACTTGATAGGAAGCATGTAACACGCAGAGTACTGGCCACATTTTGGCTCAAATGCATTGAGCGAGGTCACCTCCCTTTGGATGGATTCTGGCTGGGAATCTGCATGTCACATACTCACTGCCACGTGACCGCCATTTCCGATCTGAAACTGGCAACTCCTCACAGTGCACAGTGTGCACAATGTGAAGATTCACAAGTCTGCAGTCACATACAGTGACATAGAGGGACTGCAGACTTGTGGATTTAGATCGGTCAACCCCTATAATCTGTAACTAAACCCTTAAAGTGATTGTTGACTCATTAGGGGGTGCTCAGGAGCTTTTAACATACTATAAATGCGTGCCTGCAGTCACCACTTGGGGGAGCTCGGGGGCTTACTGTATGCTATGACTGCCTGCTAGCAGCTATGGTATTACTAGGGGAAGCTCAGGAGCTAACTACATACTATGAGAGCCTGCAGCCACCAATAGGCAGGGCTCGGAAGCTTACTATATAATATAATATGACTGCCTGCCTGCAGGCACCACTATGGGGAGATCAGGAGCCTACTACACTACACACTATGATTTGCCTGCAATCAGCTATCACTAGGAGGAGCCCAGGAGCTTACTGCATACTATGACTGCCTGCCTGCAGCCACTTCTAGGGGGAGCTGAAGAGCCTACTACATACTATGACTGCCAGCCTGCAGCCACCACTTTGAGGCGCTCAGGAGCTAACTACATTCTGACTGTCTGCCTGTAGCCACCAACAGGGTTAGATCAGTGGCTAACTACATACTGCCTGCCTGCAGCCTCCACTAGGGGAAGCTCAGGAGCTTACTACATACTATACCTTCCTGTAGCCACCAGCAGGGGTAGCTCAGTAGCTAATAACATAATGTCTGCAGCCACCACTAGGGGGAGCTCAGGAGCTTACTACATACTCACTGTCTGCCTGCAGCCACTACTAAGGGGAGCTCAGGAGCTTACTACATACTCACTGTCTGCCTGCAGCCAAAACTAAGGGGAGCTAACTACATATTGCCTGCATGCAGCCACCACTAAGGGTAGCTCAGGAGCTAACTACATACTATAAATGCCTGCCTGCAACCACCACTAGGCAAAGTTCAGGAGCAAACTACATACTGGCTGCCTGCAGCCACCACTAGGGGAGCTCAGGAGCGTACTACATACTATACCTGCCTGCCTGTAGCCACCACTAGGGGTAGCTCAGTAGCTAATTACATAATGTCTGCAGCCACCACTAGGGGGAGCTCAGGAGATTACTACATACTCACTGTCTGCCTGCAGCCACAACTAAGGGGAGCTCAGGAGCTTACTACATACTCACTGTCTGCCTTCAGCCACTACTAAGGGGAGCTCAGGAGCTTACTACATACTCACTGTCTGCCTGCAGCCAAAACTAAGGGGAGCTAACTACATATTACCTACATGCAGCCACCACTAAGGGTAGCTCAGGAGCTAACTACATTTTGCCTGCATGCAGCCACCACTAAGGGTAGCTCAGGAGCTAACTACATACTATAAATGCCTGCCTGCAACCACCACTAGGCAAAGTTCAGGAGCAAACTACATACTGGCTGCCTGCAGCCACCACTAGGGGGAGCTCAGGAGCTTGCTGCATACCATGTCTAAATTCAACTCAATAATATCCCAGAACAGAACAGAGCCAGCAGTCTAAAGTCCATTCATGCATCAAATGGCCAGGGGGAGGTGTGCCTAGAGTCCAACTAGTGTAAACTCTGCTTACCTGGGAGATTCAGGCAGAGTGAGCTGAAACTTGAAGGGAGCAGGAGCTCCAGCCTGTGTGGCTGTGGACACGGACGGAGCTAGGCCTGTGTGGCGGCCCGTGGGATTGTGTGGAACTCTTTGGACTACTGTAAGGACGATTGCTTTGTAATCCGGTCCGAGGATTGTCGGGAAGGGCCCCCGAATCTGTTTTATTTGGACTTGTCGTGTGCTGTTCCTGTATTCTTGTGAATAAACCTGTTGGATCGTTCCTCGGCCTGTTGTCTCTCCTTGCTCTGCTGTACACCCCGTCACAAACTGGTGGCAGCAGTGGGATCAGAGCAGAAGGAATGGAGGACAATGGCTCAACATCAGGAACCAGCACTGCAGAGTACAAGACCTGGACTTTGGGGAGCCTGCAATCAAAGGCCCGTGAAGTAGGAGTTCGTTTCAAAGGACTCTCCAAGGAGCAGCTGATTGAGGCGCTAGAAGGAGTCTGCTCTCAAAATGACGTGGAGGAAGGATCCTCACAGCAAACGGAAGAAAGACGGGAGCTGGAGGTAAATACCCAAAAAAGTCAATGGATTGTGTGGTATGAGGAGGAAATGGCATTGCTTGGAGATGAGGCCACCATAGAAGATAAGAGGGAGGCTATTCGCAGAGCTCAAGAGAGAGCATTGCTGGAGAGGAGATTTGCTGTGGAAGCAGCTAGAGGCTCCAGACAAACTGTAACCACAGCACCAACTATGAGGGAATTCTCCAGAGTGTCCCGCAAGGACTTTAAGCCATTTAATGAAGCTGCAGGTGACATTGAGGGCTTCTTTCAGGACTTTGAGCATCAGTGCCGATTAATGGAAGTCCCAGAAAGGGAGCGAGTCAGACACCTGGTGGGCCTCTTGGAGGGTGGAGCTGCCGACGCCTATAGAGCTATGGACCCTGAGTGGAATTGTGAGTATGGGGAGATAAAACAGACCATTCTGGAACATTATGCCGTGACCCCAGATACTTATAGGACTAAGTTCCGTACATTAGCCTGTGATGGAGAAGTGTCTTTCAAGATGTTTGCCCACAGACTGAAACAAGTATGCCATCGCTGGCTGGAGGGAGAGGGAGCCTTAACTTGGGAGACCTTCCTCCAGGTCATCCTGAAAGAGCAGTTCTATGCCAGGTGCCCTGCGGAAATCAGAGAATGGGTGCGTGAGAGAAAGCCGTCAACTGTGGAACAAGCTGCTGCTCTAGCTGATGAGGTGCTCACCATCAAGCCTCAGTGGAGGGTTCTGTTGGAGGATAGAGAGACGCCTAACAGCTCCACAACACCGGATGCCCCCAGTTATTCTGTCCCCATTGTTCCCCGTTCCTCTAAGTCACCACATGTTGATACCCGTGTGAACGTGCCTCCAGTTGCTTCTACTGCACTTTCTGGAATACGCCGGGGAGAGGAAGTAACAGAGCGCAGGTGTTATGTTTGTAGGCATCCCGGGCATTTGCAGGCCTCATGCCCAGTCAGCCCATGGAGGAATCATCCTCAAACCCCTACAGCACCTTCAGGTGGGAGCCGGCCTCCAAGTTCCCCTACCCCTTACCCAAGAGGACGCCTTGGATGGAGGGAGACCCAGCTCAGATGCTATCAATGTGGACAGCCAGGGCATCGGCAAGTCTCCTGCCCAGCTGTTCAAATGAGGACTGATCCTGCACCCAATCGGATTGTTAATTATTTACAGCCCAGTGCCATGGAGGAAGATGTGGCACCGCTAAGCGAGGACTGGCCTAGTGACTCAGCCCCCCAGGTTGCACCACCAGGAGTTTACGGGGTGCGACCCGCAGTTATGACGACTTCTGCTCATCGAGGTAAGCACTTGCAGGAGGTTGTGCTGGATGGACAGAGACTTGTTGGATTTTGTGACTCGGGTGCTTTCCTCACACTGGCTGATCCCCGAGTGGTTCGGCCTGAGGCAATCCATAGAGGACCTGGGATTGTCATTGAACTGGCTGGTGGACAATGGAGGACTATTCCCACAGCCACTGTGGATCTGAACTTTGGTTTTGGGGTCAGGCGATGTGTGGTTGGGGTGATGGGTGGTCTGCCGGCAGCTGTTCTCCTGGGCAATGATGTAGGAGAGCTACGATGCCAATTCGTGGCTGCATGAAGCCACATGTAAGTAACGCTCTGCCTGTGTGTACTTAACCAGTGACCTGTAGAGGTCCCTAGTACGTACACAAGTTGGGAGGGGGAGGGATTGTCATGATGTATGTAGTTTTCTCCATCCCATATTTTTGTATAAGATGCCATGTGATGTATTTTACCTTCTCACTGTATTTGCTGTAATACTATGTCTTGGGATGTAAGTGACCATACCTTCCCCCCAGCCTGTATCATCTTGCACTCAGGCTTCAGCAGTAGCTATTGTCATTGATTTGGTGGGGGTTGCATATATATATTGTTCTTCTCAGCATGGGACTTCTCCAACAACAACTTGGTAAACAGAACAGAGCCAGCAGTCTAAAGTCCATTCATGCATCAAATGGCCAGGGGGAGGTGTGCCTAGAGTCCAACTAGTGTAAACTCTGCTTACCTGGGAGATTCAGGCAGAGTGAGCTGAAACTTGAAGGGAGCAGGAGCTCCAGCCTGTGTGGCTGTGGACACGGACGGAGCTAGGCCTGTGTGGCGGCCCGTGGGATTGTGTGGAACTCTTTGGACTACTGTAAGGACGATTGCTTTGTAATCCGGTCCGAGGATTGTCGGGAAGGGCCCCCGAATCTGTTTTATTTGGACTTGTCGTGTGCTGTTCCTGTATTCTTGTGAATAAACCTGTTGGATCGTTCCTCGGCCTGTTGTCTCTCCTTGCTCTGCTGTACACCCCGTCACATAAATGCCTGCCTGCAACCACCACTAGGCAAAGTTCAGGAGCAAACTACATACTGGCTGCCTGCAGCCACCACTAGGGGGAGCTCAGGAGCTTGCTGCATACCATGTCTAAATTCAACTCAATAATATCCCAGTATGCAGTGAGCTTCTCGCAAATCCTTACTGAATATTGCAACCTGCTATAATTTTATATTTCTCCTCTTTATTTGCAGGGGATTTGGACCTCCACATTCAAAAATGTAACAACAATTAATAAATAAATTAGCGTGGGAATTTGAATATAAAAGACATCAGCTTTAAGCTGGTTGCACATTGAAAATCACTTATGGACTGTTCTACATACTAAAACCTGTCAGAGATTAATTTTACCTGGTGCTATGGCTTCTCTACATTTACCACATAAACAAGAATAGCACAGCATTACAGATGTTCAGTAAGCAAAGCAAGCAGCCCTGGCAAACAAATCCTGTACACACAGCAATATCACTCAGGGCACTGAGCCTCGAAAAAGACTGAAACTTCCCGTTGTGTAGAGATCACTTCTCAGCAATACCATTATCATCATCACATGTACATGTACAATGAATGGGTAACACCTCTATTACAGAGCTGGAGGCAGATATCATCTATTATAATGGTGGATCATGTGTTGGCTACAGCACACCTCCTCCCCCTCCCTACCCAATGACTCTGACACAGGTTACAGAACATGTCCATAACAAAAAAATATAGAAGTCATAAAGCATATACTGTGTGAGATTTATTATATCCTTATGACTGCTGTAAAAGGAATGTCTGGTACTACAGGACCATAAGGTAAGTAAAGCGTCTCACCTCAGCCAGCTGAATACAGCATCTTAGCAGGTCGGTAGAATAGCTACAAGCTGCTGACTAAAGGATCTTCCACAGCTATAGTGGCAAATGTGCTGCTAGTTAGCGCTTCCTTATGAGGATACCAAACAGCACAATAACTACCTTTCACCTTTTACTTGTTCGTGGACACCTGTGATGCTAATTACAGGACACACTTTAGCTTAGCATGTCCCTATTGGTCAAATTATTTTCAATCTTTAGTACTAGAAAAGATTGAAAATAAACTGACCATAGGGACATGCTAAAGTGTGTCCCGTAATTAGCATCACAGGTGTCAACAAACATGTAATAAGTCAGTTTATTTAAAAGGTGAAAAGTAGTCATTGTGCTGTTGTGTATCACACTGAAATGGACCAAAGAAAGCCAAGGAGAGAGTTGTCTCAAGAGATTAGAAAAGATCAACAAACATACTAAAGGTGGCTTTACACACTGCAACATCGCAAACGACATCGCTGTAACGTCACCGGTTTTGTGACGTAATAGCGACCTCCCCAGCGACATTGCAGTGTGTGAAACACATCAGCGACCTGGCCCCTGCTGTGAAGTTGCTGATCGCTACAAATCGTTCAGGACCATTCTTTGGTCCTTTGTTTCCCGCTGTGCAGCATGGTCTCAGTGTGTAAAGGGGACTTAAAACACTGGAAACGAGTGATGTGTCACAATATCTGTCAATCACTATTCTCTGTCAGTCGGTCTCTCCCTCTCGGTCTCTATTCTCTCTCTGTCGGTCCGTCACTATCTCTGTCCCTCTCTCACAGTCTGTCGGTCATTTTCCCCTCCTCTCTCATACTCACCGATCCCCGATCCGGCGCTGCATGGCATTCACACTGCTGCGGCGGCTTTTACTATTTTGAAAAAGCCAGCCGCTCATTAAACAATTTCGTATTCCCTACTTTCCCCGCCCACAGGCGCCTATGATTGGTTGCAGTGAGACACGCCCCCACGCTGAGTGACAGGTGTCTCACTGCACCCAATCACAGCAGCCGGTGGGCGTGTCTATACTGTGCAGTGAAATAAATAATTAAATAATTAAAAACACCGGCGTGCGGTCCCCCCCCAATTTTAATACCAGCCAGATAAAGCCATACGGCTGAAGGCTGGTATTCTCAGGATGGGGAGCTCCACGTTATGGGGAGCCCCCCAGCCTAACAATATCAGTCAGCAGCCGCCCAGAATTGCCGCATATATTATATGCGACAGTTCTGGGACTGTACCCGGCTCTTCCCGATTTGCCCTGGTGCGTTGGCAAATCGGAGTTATTGGCAGCCTATAGCTGCCAATAAGTCCTAGATTAATCATGTCAGGCGTCTCCCCGAGAAACCTTCCATGATTAATCTGTAAATTACAGTAAAAAAACACACACACACCCGAAAAAATCATTTATTAGAAATAAAAAACACAAACAAATTCCCTCATCACCAATTTAATAAGCCCTAAAAAGCCCTCCATGTCCGGCGTAATCCACGGACCTCCAGCGTCGCATCCAGCTCTGCTGCATGAAGGTGACCGGTGCTGCAGAATACACCGCCGCTCCGGTCACCTCCGCGCAGCTAATGAAGACAGCCGCGCGATCGGCTGAGCTGTCACTGAGGTTACCCGCTGTCACTGGATCCAGCGGTGGATCCAGCGGTGGATGCAGCGGTGGCCGCGGGTAACCTCATTGACATCTCAGCTGATCGCGCTACTTACCGCCGCTCCTGTCAGCTCCACGCAGCAACTGAGGTGAGTAGCGCGATCAGCTGAGCTGTCACTGAGGTTTCCCGCAGCCACCGCTGGATCCAGTGACAGCGGGTAACCTCAGTGACAGCTCAGCTGATCGCGCGGCTGTCTTCATTAGCTGCGTGGAGGTGACAGGAGCGGCGGTGTCTTCTGCTGCTCCTGTCACCTCCATGCAGCACAGCTGGAAGCGACGCTGGAGGTCCGTGGATTACGCCGGACAAGGAGGGCTTTTTGGGGCTGATTAAATTGGTGATGAGGGAATGTGTTTGTGTTTTTTATTTCTAATAAATGATTTTTTCGGGTGTGTGTGTGTTTATTTACTGTAATTTACAGATTAATCATGGAAGGTTTCTCGGGGAGACGCCTGACATGATTAATCTAGGACTTATTGGCAACTATGGGCTGCCAATAACTCCGATTTGCCAACGGACCAGGGCAAATCGGGAAGAGCCGGGTACAGTCCCAGAACTGTCGCATATAATATATGCGGCAATTCTGGGCGGCTGCTGACTGATATTGTTAGGCTGGGGGGCTCCCCATAACGTGGAGCTCCCCATCCTGAGAATACCAGCCTTCAGCCGTATGGCTTTATCTGGCTGGTATTAAAATTGGGGGGGACCGCACGCCGGTGTTTTTAATTATTTAATTATTTATTTCACTGCACAGTATAGACACGCCCACCGGCGGCTGTGATTGGGTGCAGTGAGACACCTGTCACTCAGCGTGGGGGCGTGTCTCACTGCAATCAATCATAGGCGCCTGTGGGCGGGGAAAGTAGGGAATACGAAATTATTTAATGAGCGGCCGGCTTTTTCGAAATAGTAAAAGCCGCCGCAGCAGTGTGAATGCCGTGCAGCGCCGCGCCGGGGATCGGGGATCGGTGAGTATGAGAGAGGAGGGGAAAATGACCGACAGACTGTGAGAGAGGGACAGAGATAGTGACGGACCGACAGAGAGAATAGAGACCGAGAGGGAGAGACCGACTGACAGAGAATAGTGATTGACAGATATTGTGACACATCACTCGTTTCCAGTGTTTGACTAGCTAGGTCGTTCTGCAGGTCCGGATCGTTGTTGCGTCGTTGGCCAGGTTTGCCTGTTTGACAGCTCACCAGAGACTCACCAGAAACTTTGTAGCGATCCCGGCCAGGTTGGGATCGCTGGTGGGATCGCTGAAAGTCTCAGTGTGTAAAGGGGTCTTTAAGGTAAAGGCAATAAGAATTCTCCAAACTGCTTGATGTTACCGTTACTACAGTTGCAAATATTATTGAGAAAAGTAAGGTCTATGGCACTGTAACCGTCCTGTATGTGGCTGCAAGAGCAAAATTGATGTCAAATTGAAGAGACAGAAAATATGAAAGGTAACCAAAGAGCCCAGAATAACTTCCAAAGAGATTAAAGGTGAACTCCAAGGTCAAGGTCCATTGGTGTCAGATTGCACCTTCAGTCGCTTTTTCGCCAAAGTGGAAGATGACGGAGAAGGAATCCGCTGATGAATGCAAATCATTAAAAAGCGAAACTTGAAATTATGAAAATACATATAGATGAGTCAGAAAGCCTTTGGGGCAATGTCCTTCAGACAGATGACACAAAACTAGAGCCTTTTGGTGTCACATCAGATCTATGTTCACAGATGCAAAAATTAAGCATCCAAAGAAAAGAGCACCGTCCCTACTGTGAAACATGGAGGAGGCTCTGTTATGTTCTGGGGCTGCTTTGATGCATCTGGCACAGGGTGTCTTGAATCTGTGCAGAGTACAATGAAATATCAAGACTATCAAGTTATTTTGGAGTGAAATATGCTGCCCAGTGTCAGAAAGCTCATTCTGAGATGCAGGTCATGGGTCTTGCAACAGGATAATGACCCAAAACACACAGCTAAAAACATCCAAGAATGGCTAAGAGGAAAACACTGGACTATTCTGAAGTGGCCTTCTATGAGCCCTGACCTAAATCATACTGAAGATCTGTGGAAGGAGTTTAAACCTGCAGTCTGGAAAAGATGCTGAGAGACTGAGAGACCGCTATCCATGAGCTGGATGATGCTGGATCTATTTTCTTGGGAAATCTTCATGGCTGCTCGTCAAGTCAAGCCAATGACTTTTGCTTGGAAATCAACCTAATAACACACTGAGATATTAGGGAATGTGAGAACAGGTTGTAATTTGTAGTCTACAGGAAGAAAAAGATTTTTCCATCGCCAGAAGCAAAACAGTAACAATACAGTGAAATGATAAGAATCTGCATAACTAATCATATGTTAAAGGCCACTTTACAACACAGCAAAGCACCCGCTCCCGTCGGTTGAGCGTCAGGGGCAAATCGCTGTGTGTGGCGTACATCGCTAGGCCCCGTCACACTACACATACCTGCCTAGCGACGTCGCTTTGGCCGGCGAACCGCCTCCTTTCTAAGGGGGCGGTTCATGCGGCATCACAGCGGCGTCACTGAGCGGCCGCCCAATAGAAGCAGAGGGGCGGAGATGAGCGGCCGGAACATCCCGCCCACCTCCTTCCTTCCTCATTGCCGGCAGCCGCAGGTACGATGTTGTTCCTCGTTCCTGCGGTGTCACACATAGCGATGTGTGCTACTGCAGGAACGACGAAGCAACAGCAACGATATTTGAAATTAGAACAATGTGTCAACAATCAACGATATGGTGAGTAATTTTGATCGTTAGCGGTCGTTCGTGCGTTTCACACACAATGAGGTCGCTAACGATGCCGGATGTGCGTCACAAATTCCGTGACCCCAACGACATCTCATTAGCGATGTTGTTGCGTGTAAAGCCCGCTTTAATAGCTGCAAGTCAAACTTATGTATAAGATAGCCAAGATAATTGTCTATAAAATGAAAGTTGTCTCATGCTCAAAGCTGTAGTGGACGGTGAGATGTGGAGCCTGAAAGTCAAAAGTCCAAAACATTGTTACCCTTTTGCTCGTCAGTGTATTTCTATTCTCTGTTATATATTTGTGTATTTAGTTTATTCACTGCTGGTATATATTTGTGTCAGTGGCGGACAAGGACAGATTCAAGGATTCCAGATGTCCTGAAAGTTTTATCTTTTTTCGTAGAGCATAAATTGTGTATAAACAGTACTCGGACCCTTTAGTCTATGTGTCCACGGTAGAATGTACCTGCGGACTTTTCTGTCTGAAAATCCGCGACTTTCGCGGCAAATCCGCACCCGCGGATTTGCCGCGGATTTTGATGCGGATTTTTTTTTTCCATTCTATACCCAAATCTGCACCAAAATCCGCAACAAACAATTGACATGCTGCAGATTTTTCCGGATCAAAATCCGCGGCAAATCCGCAGCGGAAAAATCTGCAGCATGGACACAGCATTTCCAAAATGCCATTGAAATGGCTTGGAAGTGCCGCTGCTGCAGATTTTCGGCAAATCCGCGGTAAATCCGCGGAAAATCCGCGGCAAAATCCGCGGTAAATCCGCAGCGTGGGCACATAGCCTTAGGCTATGTGTCCACGGTAGAATGTACCTGCGGACTTTTCTGCCTGAAAATCCGCGACTTTCGCGGCAAATTTGCACCCGCGGATTTGCAGCGGATTTGCCGAGGATTTTTTTTTTTTTTTTCCCCATTCTATACCCAAAATCCGCACCAAATCTGCAACAAACAATTGACATGCTGCAGATTTTTCCGGATCAAAATCCGCGGCAAATCCGCAGCGGAAAAATCCGCAGCATGGACACAGCATTTCCAAAATGCCATTGAAATGGCTTTTCGGGAAATCCGCGGCAAAATCCGCGGTAAATCTGCAGCGTGGGCACATAGCCTTACAGTCTATTTCTGTCTGTGACAATATGTGGTTGCTATTTTGGAGGTGGATTTGGACCCCCCCCCCATACCTCTTGGGCCCTTGATATGTTCCCCCTGACTTGTGTCTCCAGCGTATTCACTGCTGGTATATAATTAATCACACAGCCCATAGATATGAGAATTAATAAGGAAAAAAATGAAACTTTCCATTTAATGCACCATAAAATCAGAACTATAGATACACATGACTTGGAACACTTTTGTTCCTAGACCCTTTCCATAGCCATGTAACTAATCAGAAGTATTTTTCGGAGTTTGTTTTTTTTTTTTAAATCTCTGTGAGAAAAAAAAAAAAAAAAGACACTAAAGGTACAAATAATATCCTGTATCAACATGATGGAAGAATAAGGTATTTATTTTTAAAATATTTTTAAATTACAAAGAAAAATAAAAATAAAAAAAATAAAATAAAAAAAAAAAAAATAAAAAAAATATATATACATTTATATTATATATTTATATTATATAATACAATATACATTTATATTTATTTTTTTCTTGCTAAATAAATTTTTACCGATTTTTTTTATTCTCCTCTTTGGGATTCTTTGAGAATTATACAACATTTTATTCACTATGAGATCAGATGTTTGGAAGCCTCAAGGGAATTTAATGTAATTGACTTTCCCAGAGTGATGAAAGACGGATTCCTGAATGAAGCCAAACTCCACCGGCGAAGAAGAGGGCGACAGTCAAACATGCTCAGATGTTACTGTCTGCCGAGCGGTCGTGGTTGTGTCAGCGTTGTCAGACCTGCAGGTTCTTCTGTATAAAAAGAAAAAAAAGATTCCGTCTCAGAAGAACCAGGCCAGGAAGTGAGGTTTTTGTTCTTCTTAAGCGCGGCGCTCCGTGTCCAAAGTATGAGGTGAAGTTCTACGCCTCAGCGCCAGTTAGGAGACCGTGGCGCCAAATGGGCTACGTTCACTCCAGCTGACGCCAGAACCGTTGACATGTCGTGCTATTTACGGAGGGCCCTGTGTGTTTGTGGTGGAAACCACAATTTTATTCATCCCTGAACCTAAATGATCAAAATATATTTATTCCTGTAAAGAAACATTTTTATAATTCGGAGAATTTTGGAAATAAGACTGGAGCTGGCTCTCACTCCAAGAGCTTTATAAATATCACCATCAACAAGGAACCGCAATTACTATTTTACGGCCGATGGAAATAGAGTCCGAGTTCATGGATAATAAATAATGTTTAAGATAAATATCCCCTCACCCGACTTCTTCCATCTCACTCCTGAAATCTGATGGGTCAACATGATCAAAAAAGCCAAATTTAATGGAGGCTATGTCCTATAATATCCTCCTCCATCTCATTCCTGAAATCTGATGGGCCAACATCATAAAAAAAGCCAAATTTAATGGAGGCTATGTCTTGAGCCGAAACTACCTGCAAGTCCAATAATATCTATGTTAATTGCTCTTCTAGGGAAATTTTTTAAAGACGACTTGTCACCATTTCTAAAGTGACCACTTTTTGCTCCTATTTTATTTCCGCTGCTCTCCTGAGGAGTCCGGTTTTTATTTTTCTTAAATCCGCCATATGGCTCCTGAGATATGGAGATTTATATTTAGTGCCTTTTTTATGAGCTTTGCTAATAAACTAATATTGGGGGCGTGTCTTTAGGCTGCTCAGCATAATTACCCTGCAAGCCACACCCCCCTGATAAAAATTAGCACTAAAATAAAAAGGCAAAAAACATGGATTTTATCAAAATGACAGTAAACAGGTAAGTGTCACATCGCTGCTCTCAGATTGGAGTGACAGAGTCCCTTTAAGGCCATGTGCCCACGGGAGCTTTTTGCTGCGGAGTTTGCCGTGGAAAACCTGCGGATTTTCCAGATGAATCCGCAGGTTCTAGCATGTACAGGCATTCCCCATGTTACCCTATGGGACATGGGGAGTGTCTGTGTCCATGCTGCAGAAAGTGCGGCTGCGGAATCTCCTGCGGAGATCCCGCAGCCGCACCTACAGTGCCTACAAGTAGTCTTCAACCCTCTGCAGATTTAGCAGGTTTGATAAGCTGCAAATAAGTTAGAGCCTGCAAACTTCAAACAAGAGCAGGATTTATTAACAGATGCATAAATCTTACAAACCAACAAGTTATGTTGCTCAGTTAAATTTTAATAAATTTTCAACATAAAAGTGTGGGTCAATTATTATTCAACCCCTAGGTTTAATATTTTGTGGAATAACGCTTGTTTGCAATTACAGCTAATAATCGTCTTTTATAAGACCTGATCAGGCCGGCACAGGTCTCTGGAGTTATCTTGGCCCACTCCTCCATGCAGATCTTCTCCAAGTTATCTAGGTTCTTTGGGTGTCTCATGTGGACTTTAATCTTGAGCTCCTTCCACAAGTTTTCAATTGGGTTAGGGTCAGGAGACTGACTAGGCCACTGCAACACCTTGATTTTTTCCCACTTGAACCAGGCCTTGGTTTTCTTGGCTGTGTGCTTTGGGTCGTTGTCTTGTTGGAAGATGAAATGACGACCCATCTTAAGATCCTTGATGGAGGAGCGGAGTTTCTTGGCCAAAATCTCCAGGTAGGCCGTGCTATCCATCTTCCCATGGATGCGGACCAGATGGCCAGGCCCCTTGGCTGAGAAACAGCCCCACAGCATGATGCTGCCACCACCATGCTTGACTGTAGGGATGGTATTCTTGGGGTCGTATGCAGTACCATCCAGTCTTCAATCGTCACGTGTGTGGTTGGCACCAAAGATCTCGATCTTGGTCTCATCAGACCAGAAAACCTTGAACCAGTCTGTCTCAGAGTCCTCCAAGTGATCATGAGCAAACTGTAGATGAGCCTTGACATGACGCTTTGAAAGTAAAGGTACCTTACGGGCTCATCTGGAACAGAGACCATTGCGGTGGAGTACGTTACTTATGGTATTGACTGAAACCAATGTCCCCACTGCCATGAGATCTTCCCGGAGCTCCTTCCTTGTTGTCCTTGGGTTAGCCTTGACTCTTCGGACAAGCCTGGCCTCGGCACGGGTGGAAACTTTCAAAGGCTGTCCAGGCCGTGGAAGGCTAACAGTAGTTCCATAAGCCTTCTACTTCCGGATGATGCTCCCAACAGTGGAGACAGGTAGGCCCAACTCCTTGGAAAGGGTTTTGTACCCCTTGCCAGCCTTGTGACCCTCCACGATCTTGTCTCTGATGGCCTTGGAATGCTCCCTTGTCTTTCCACAGAATTCTGGTGGTTTGAGGGGTTGAATAATAAATGACCCTCTGAATAAACTTTTCTCAATTTAAAAAAAAAAAAGAAATAACATTCTTTTTTGCTGCAGTGCATTTCACACTTCCAGGCTGATCTACAGTCCAAATGTCACAATGCCAAGTTAATTCCGAATGTGTAAACCTGCTAAATCTGCAGGGGGTTGAATACTACTTGTAGGCACTGTAACTGCATGTCAATTATTCATGCGGATTTACTTGCGGAGATCCCGGCCCTCCGCTATGGAGATAGAGGCCGGGACGTCCGCAGATAAATCGCGTGAAAGTCCGCATGTTTCCCACAGCTATTCCGCTGGAAACTCACAACTAAAAATAGCTGCGGATGCCGGCAGGCAGCTGCGGGAAACGTGCGCTCGTACCTGCGGATACATCCGCAGGTACGAGCGCTCGTGGGCACATGGCCTAAGTCAGTCATGGCGAACCTTTTACAGGCCGAGTGCCCAAACTGTAGCCCTAAACCCAATTTTTTTTTCCGAAGTGCCAACCAATCCTATTATGTAAATAATTAATTGTAACCTTACCTTTGCATCTTCTCTTCTCTTCAGCAGGGGGCATCACGTTCATGCATGCTTACCACACATTGGAGCTGAGCCCCTGCCCTTTCCAGACACAGCAGTTGGATTGATCTTTCTGGAAAGAATTGCAGCATATTAGACAGAGATTTTAGCATGGAATGCAATCAGAGGTCACCCTGTAATCCACATCTACATTTCAAAGTCTAAACATCTTGAAATCCCATAAAAACGTACGAGTGGCTCCCCTCCCCATCATTGTGTAGTTCTGTCCCCTTCCTCGGCCACTTCCTGGTAAACATGTCCCCCATCCTGATATATATTTCCTACATTCTGGTATATTTGTCCCTATCACGGCCCCATCCTGGTAAATGTCCTCCATCCTGGTAAATGTTACCCATTCTGGCATGTTCCCCCATGCAGATAAATGTACCCCATCCTGACATATTGCCCATTCTTGTAAATGTTCCCCCATCATGGCATGTACCCCATTCCTGGTAAATGTGCTCCATCCTGGTAAATGTTCCCCCATCCCGGCATGTACCCTATTCCTGGTAAATGTCCTCCATCCTGGTAAATGTTCCCAATCCTGGTTAATTTACCCCCATCCAGGTAAATGTACCCCTTCCTGGTAAAGGTACCCTCTCGTGGCATGTTTCCTCCATCCTAACATGCATGTTTCCTCCATCCTGGCATGCATGTTTCCTCCATCCTGGCATGCATGTTTCCCCATCCTGGCATGCATGTTTCCTCCATCCTGGCATGCATGTTTCCGCCATCCTGGCATGCATGTTTCCACCATCCTAGCATGTATGTTTCCTCCATCCTGGCATGCATGTTTCCTCCATCCTGGCATGCATGTTTCCTCCATCCTGGCATGCATGTTTCCTCCATCCTGGCATGCATGTTTCCTCCATCCTGGCATGCATGTTTCCTCCATCCTGGCATGCATGTTTCCTCCATCCTGCCATGCATGTTTCCCCATCCTGGCAAGCATGTTTCCTCCATCCTGCCATGCATGTTTCCCCATCCTGGCATGTATGTTTCCTCCATCCTGGCATGCATGTTTCCTCCATACTGGCATGCATGTTTCCACCATCCTGGCATGTATGTTTCCTCCATTCTGCCATGCATGTTTCCTCCATCCTGGCATGCATGTTTCCTCCATCCTGGCATGCATGTTTCCTCCATCCTGGCATGCATGTTTCCTCCATCCTGGAATGCATGTTTCCTCCATCCTGGCATGTATGTTTCCTCCATCCTGGCATGCATGTTTCCTCCATACTGGCATGCATGTTTCCACCATCCTGGCATGTATGTTTCCTCCATTCTGCCATGCATGTTTCCTCCATCCTGGCATGCATGTTTCCGCCATCCTGGCATGCATGTTTCCCCATCCTGGCATGCATGTTTTCCCCATCCTGGCATGCATGTTTCCTCCATCCTGGCATGCATGTTTCCTCCATCCTGGCATGCATTGTTCCCCATTCTGGCATGCATGTTTCCCCCCCATCCTGGCATGCATGTCCCCCACCCCATGCTGGCATGTGCGTTCCCCCTCCCCCACCCCATGCTGGCATGTGCGTTACCCCTCCCCATGCTGGCATGTGCGTTCCTCCACCCCATGCTGGCATGTGCGTTCCCCCACCCCATGCTGGCATGTGCGTTCCCTGCGTTCCCCCTCCCCCACCCCATGCTGGGATGTGCGTTCCCCCTCCCCCACCCCATGCTGGCATGTGCGTTCCCCCTCCCCAAGCTGGCATTGTTTGTTCCCCCACCGCCACCCCGCACTGCCAAGTGCGTTCCCCCCACCCCACGCTGCCATGTGCGTTCCCTCACCCCATGCTGGCGCTGCCCCCCCATCCCCACCTTGGCACAGCCACACACGAGTTATAAAAAAAAAAGCGCAACACACAACTTACCTGCACACGCTCCCCCGCTGCCGGCGCCACTGCACTAGCAGACCAAAGCTGCAGCATCGGGCGACAGCACGCGTGCCACCAGAATGGGCTCAGCGTGCCCCTGGTGGCACGCGTGCCATAGGTTCGCCATCACTGGCCTAAGTCATACTCTTTGTTTGAAGCATATTTCTTGTAAAAAAAGAAAAAATGAAAATCATTCAATAAATATTACAATTATAAAATATCAAGTCATAAAATAAAAACCCAACAAAACATAGTAATCCGCCTGACTCAAAGTTTCGCCTTTTGGCTTCATCTGGGGAATGATGCTGGATGTTATGTAGTATCTGCAAACTATTGAGCAATGGTTATTCAATGGTGGAGTGTCTCTTTAAACGCTAGGTTTATCTATATGTTAGTATGTGGCTAAATTTGCTTTATGTGTCGTTCTTGACTATGACCCGGGTTAGGGGGATCCGCTGCAACTCATCATTCCAGAGCTCAGGGGATCTGCTGCAACACATCATTCCAGAGCTCGGGGGATCCGCTGCAACTTATTCCAGAGCTCAGGGGATCTGTTGTAACTCATGATTCCAGAGCTCGGGGGATCCGCTGCAACTCATCAATCCAGAGCTCGTGGGATGCGCTGCAACTCATTCCAGAGCTCGGGGGATCCGCTGCAACTCATCAATCCGGAGCTCGGGGGATCCGCTGCAACTCATCATTCCAGAGCTTGGGGGATCCGCTGCAACACATCATTCCAGAGCTCGAGGGATCCGCCGCAACTTATTCCAGAGCTCGGGGGATCTGTTGTAACTCATGATTCCAGAGCTCGGGGGATCCGCTGCAACTCATCATTCCAGAGCTCGGGGGGGGGATTCGTTGCAACTCATCATTCCAGAGCTTGGGGGATCTGCTGCAACTCATCATTCCAGAGCTGAGCTTACATTGTATGGTGATCTGTGTGTATATTATGAATACAGGGTACAAATAATCATACCATATAATGTTTCATTAAAAGCGCCATTAGATAGATAGATTATATATATATATATATATATATATATATATATATATATATATATATATATATATAATCTATCTATTATATATACATACACACACACACACAAATATGGATATGGTGCAAATATAAAGTGCCATAATAACATTACCCACTGCTAAATTGGTAGTGGAACACAAGCCATATTCCGTGCTCAAATAATACCAACATACAGTGACCAAATAACTACATGTATAAAAGTAATATTGTTGGTCACAATGTTGGGGTGCAGCAGGGGCACCCCTATTGTGCGCCCTGCACCATCCTTGATCATGCTGCTATTAATGATGTTTTCTGCAACCGTAGTGAATTAGTTCCTATGTACCATGAATATTCTATGGAGTGGATGTAAGGTGACACACACAGCACCTTTCAGGAGACGGCTCCCTGGGTGAAGCATTAATTATAGTGCAGAGGCTCCATAGGTTTCTATACAAGGCGGCAGTGTTATTAGACATTCGGCTCCTGGCAATAATCCCTCCTCTGCAGCTCAGGCCACTGTCTGTGCCCAAGTGCCAATTTCTCTGTGTTTTGCAAGAAAAAAAAAATTAAATAAAAAAAATTCACGCCGAGTGCCAAGCGCCACACAACGGGCCGACTCAAGTGAGCAATCACAAGGCAAATATTAAAACATAGAGGACGGCTGTGAAGTCACCAGATGACAGTTGTGCTTGTGATTCATTTGTACTGACGCTGGAGAATCAGGGGACAGGCGTCTGAATATATTAGTGATAACAATGTGTTCCTATGAAGCCCGGCCGTGCAGACTTAATGTACACGCATGTTTACAGGCACCACAAGTCCTGGCTAACTTCAATCTCATTATTGTTGTCTGAGGGACAGGGAGGCGAAATGTTTAAGGTCACATGGGAAGGACAAGAGGGAGACAGAAAAGGTTATTATATGGATTTATCTGTGGCTGGCGTATATACGAGTGCAGTGCCGTCCTATGGAATCTGGGGGGTGAAGACACATGCAAAACTTTTTTTTACAGCATCAAAAATAAAAAAAATGAAAAAAGTTTACAAAATTTGCTCTGCAACTTTGCTTCAGTTGTATATTGTACATAGTGTGGATAGAAGATCTTTCGGTGTATGATCGGGCAGCCAAGTGTGGTGTTTCCAAATCTGTAGGTTATAAAAAAATGTAGGTGATGCCAGGATCAGACTACACAAGCAATATTTGTAGTCTGTAACCAAGGAGACACATAGGTCTGATTGGAACTTCACAATTACTTGTGTATTTTTATATTTTAAGTCTATTTAGCAAAATAACTGGTTGCAGAAATATACACCCAAACATAACCTTCATCATCTCATGCAAATCAAGCCAGACATGTCACTCGAAACAACACCAAGCTATGACTTGCCTACTGTGGACACATCATATGAAGAGAGCAATCACTGGAGAAGGACATCATGGTTGGAAGAATAGAAGGAACTAGGCGAAGAGGAAGATCAACAACCCAATGGGTTGGTATAATCAAGAGAGAAGCAGAAAAGACCCTGGTGCAGCTATCTAGGAGGAGAAGAGCCTGGTGGAGCTATCTAGGAGGAGGAGGAGAAGACCCTGGTGTAACTATCTAGGAGGAGAAGGCCCTGGTGGAGCTATCTAGGAGGAGAAGGCCCTGGTGGAGCTATCTAGGAGGAGAAGTGCATGGTGGAGTTATCTAGGAGGAGAAGACCCTGGTGGAGCTATCTAGGCGGAGAAGAGCCTGGTGGACCTATCTAGGAGGAGAAGTGCCTGGTGGCGCTATCTAGGAGGAGAAGACCCTGCTGGAGCTATCTAGGAGGAGAACACCCTGGTGGAGCTATCTAGGAGGAGAAGACCCTGGTGGAGCTATCTAGGAGGAGAAGACCCTGGTGGAGCTATCTAGGAGGAGAAGACCCTGGTGAAGCTATATAGGAGAAGACCCTGATGAACCTATCTAGGCGGCACAAGATTGATCTTCCTACAGAGCGTTTATCCATCAAGTCAAGATCAAGCTGAAGACTGTAAAAATAAAAATGGCACTAGCCAGTTGTGGGATATATTAGGTAGGAGGAAAACAATCAGTTGTTGAAGTTGATGTCTTAGAGGCAGGGAAAATGGGCAAGTGCAAGGTTTTGAGAAATTTTGGCAAGGGCCAAATAGGGTCAAAGCATTTCCAAAATGACTGGTATTGGGATCAATACAGGCAGACTCAGACATTGACCTGTTATGTGCTAATTCATAGGCAGGTTAGCAAGAGTTAATCTCTGCTGGTCTGCTTGCTCTTTTAATGACATGTTGTGGTGAGGCCTATCACATCTGCTCTCCTCCTATTTATGCTGGTGGAATCCTTCTACCCATGCCAGCTATAGTTTATTCTCTGTTGGTCTGTGAGGTGTGGTGCCCCAGGCTCTTGGGTGACAGTTGTGCTTTAGTTGTGAACCCCAATGGGGACAGTGTTTCTGATGTATGTAAAGCTCTATGGAATTAATAGCACAATATAAGTGAATAAACATTATATTATTATTGTGCCTCTTGCTTGGAGTGGTTGTGGAGTATACCCCTATTGTTTTGTAGCTTCCTTCCTGCTCTTGTTTTTCCTCCTGAATCTCTTATTGTCTTTATCTTTGTGCATGCCTACAGAGTTTTGGTTTTTCCCTTGTCTGTTTTTATCTGTGGTTTCAACACACTCATGTACCGTGACTCTGTGGGGCGAGGGGGAATTGGAATCAGATTAGGACTGGTCAGGAGCAGGGCCAGGAAGGAGACTCAGGCCTATCCACCATCAAGAGTATCCCTGAAATTAGGGATAGTGTAGGGTCCCCTAGCTTGAGGGACAGCTTAGGAGCCCCAGTTCCCCGCTATCCCGAAGTCATCGTGATATGACCCTTATCCAGAATCAAAAGAAACTAAAGTGGGCACATAGGACTACAAATGGACCATGGTGCAATGGAAAATGGGAGCCTGGTCATCACTTACTTGAGAAAGAGATGTTACCAGGATGAACAAAGTGGGAAGACAAGCCGGCGAGGCACTGAGATGGTGTAATGTTCTACTGGAAACCTTGGATGGTGGCACCTAAAACATTGTACAGACCAAGTACCCCACCACTTCCCTAATGGCAGCGCCTCCTTTTAACAAGATTATCCTTAATGTAAAATGTTGACAGTACTTGTCCAATCTATAAGTCGATTTTGGCAACTTTTAAAAATTATTTTTGGCCGTTGAAGAACCTCAGACCACACACGTTGGATAAGCAACAAAAGAATTGTTGGCAACAAGTGTCCTTGTAAGAAAACAGATCTTTATGACTTGGGCCTTATTAGAGATTACTACAGGAGAGTTGCAGGCAGAGGTCCAGGGATAAAATGCCGTGGAGAGGCAGCCGTATTTCAGCCGTACCCCTGAGTACACATATATCTTCTTCTGTACATCGGTTTCAGCCTGTGTCTTGTGTTCCACGCAGCTCATTAATCAGAGGTGATAACTTGCAGATTTGGAAAAGAAATTCGATATGAAACCAGGAAAGAAAACCCACAAAACCTTTGAAATTGCTGATTCCGTCCCTAACAGATCCTACGAGCCTTCCCGTTGTGCAATATGTCACTGTTCCAATTCCAAGTGCCCAAATTCCTCTTCAGATCCTACATTTAGAGTAGCGGGGAAGTGACTGTGATGGGATAACACCTCATATTTTGCATTTTACAAAGACAGAGTTATTCCCTGACAGATTTCCAGGATTCCTACCAGACGAAATACAGAACACTCTCCAAGTCTTCAATTGGCTCCCGGTGGACACTCGCTCCGTACCTAGCGGGCGGCTGGAAGCCTTATTACCATAAGCTGTAAAAAATAATGTCTGACAAGGTAAAAATCCTTTAAGGCTTCTTCAGACAGATCTAAAGAAGAGCAGATATTCACAAATGATTCAAAGAGTTTTGTGCAGGAATTTATAATAGGAGGCTCCAATGAAAGTCGTCCGCAGCTGAAAGAAAATCTTTAATGAAGGCCTTGGGTGAAAAGGCGGAAGAAGGCAGAGGAGAGCTGTCACATCACAGACGAAGGTGGAGGAAGGATGAGCGCTGGAGTCACTAGGTGTGCGTCACTGCCACCGCCACCGCGTCTGCAAATTGTATCACCTGGGATTATCTCTCCGCTGGCTACAAACGATCGTCTAACAGCCAGGAAACGAGCGATGAAAAGCTCTACGTATGGCACCGAATGTGCACGGAGAAGTTGAGAATTTTTCTTCTCTCTCTATATATTTCAGTATCTATCAGAGCAGAAAATTCAGCAAATATTGGGCCCCAGAAGAGAAGGACACGGGTACAAGTAAACAGCGTCTCTTACAAGTAAACTCGTCTATAAAGGTTCCTTGGTATTTCATCCATCGTCGTGTCTAATTTACGTCTGCCAATCTATTCATACTTATCCACTTCTGTATCCGTACATGCGCCTATTACAGGTAACCATGAAGAAATAGTAAGTGGACCTATTTATGGGATGTTTTGTGGGCACAAGTCTCTTCAGGTCATTCCACAGCATCTCGACAGAAATAAGGTCAGGACTCTGACTTTGTCGTTCCAAAACACAAATCGACTTATTGCAGCCTTCTTTTTTTTAATTTACTTGTGTGCTTTTGGTTATTGCCTTGTTGGATGACTCGATTCTCCATCTAGGACATGCCTTCACATTCTCCTAAAAATGTGTTGATACACCTGTGAACTCATTGTGGATTCAACCAAAGTCCCACTAGGAATTTCAGCGCACCATACTGTCAACATTTTTGGGCCCCCTTGAGACTCTGCCCAGGCTTCACCCCAGCTCTGCTTCCATCCCTCAAACCTTCTACACTCTCACTGCCATTCTTTGAAAAATATGTGTATATTTTACATATACACACAGTCATGGACAAAAGTGTTAGCACCCTTGACGTTGTTCCAGAAAATGAAGTATTTACCTCAGAAAATTAATACACCCCCTACACTGACCCATGAATAATATCACACACACACAGGGCCCCTGTGTATAATATACCACCACACAATGTCCCTCTGTATAATATCCCCTACACACACACACTGCTCCGCTGTATAATATCCCCCCACACACTGCTCCTCTGTATAATATAGCGCGCACACACTGCTCCTCAGTATAATATCCCCTCTACACACACTGCCACACTGTACAATATCCCCCCCCACACACTGCTCCTCTGTATATCACACACACACACACACACACACACACACACACTGCCCCTCTGTATAATATCCTCCTGGTATATATGTCGCCATCCTGGTTTATTCGTCTCCTTCCCAGTATCTATGTCCCCATCCTGGGCACATTCTGATATATATGTCCCCATCCTGGATTTGACCCTTTCCTGGTATATATGTCCTCCTTCTTGCACATATGTCCCCTTCCTGGGCCTCTTCTCTTATATTTGTCTGTCGCAAAAAGAAAAAAAAACAAAACATTTTACTAACCCTCCCCGTCTCCCACGTCGCATGGTGTCCTCTGAGCCGCGATGCATTTCAGCTGGATGTGTGCACTCTGACGCAATTCCACTTGAAGTATTTCAGGGACTGGGGTCAGAGGCAATCTTCAGCTCACAGAGCGCTTACCTTTCCTTGCTGGATGCTGCGTCCTTGCCACCTCCACGTTGCCTGCAGCAGTAACCTCATCACGCTGCTGCAAGCAGGGCTGCGGGATGAAGCGCCAGCGCCCTGCTCTTCTCCACTGACCTTGCTTCTGCCACATGACTAATTTGCATGCGATGCCCTAGAAGGGCTTCGCATGCAAATTAGCCGTGTGCAGTGACTGAAGCGACACTGCCAGGTCCCTCTGCTGCGTATATGACTGGGACCCGGTGGAGAGGGGGGTCCGACCAGGGCCTGAGGCTTAATTAAGCTAAGTAATTACCCTGGGCCTGGTCGTGCCCCCCTCTTCAGCAGGCCACATACAACAGTCATGGTTGTCATACACTGATGACTGCCGTGGATGCTACGTGTCCTGTTAGCTCCAAACCTGGATGTTAACGCTACCATGATAAGTTGGGATGAGTTTTTCTTCTGTCTTTTTGAACATTCGGGATATCTCATGCAAATGCATGACCAACCACAAAGCTTTTATTGGACAGCAGCGGCTTCCTTTGTAGTGTTTTAATTAGGGAATGTAGCAAATCAGGTCTTTTGAAAGACTTCTGTAGCCTTTCACATGTCTCCATAACACATTTTCTCAGGCATTGTGAAAATTGTTTGCCTCGAGGGTTGGTTCATACTAAGCAATCTTTCATGGGCAGATTATTTTTGTCAGTAACCAGGCTTTGTGTGCCTTTAATGGAAAAAGCACTCGTGGAGCCCAAACTTACTTTTTCTTGCAACATTTTGATTTGTTGTTACAGTATATCACAAAAGTGATATACCGAGCCTAAAATAGCAGCCGCAGGCACCCCATAATTGCCGTAGCTATTAGATGCGCCAATCCTGGAGCTTACCTGGTTCATCCTGATTGCCTTGGGGTTATATAAAGGGTTAATGACAGCTGTAATTTGTAAAAAAAAAAAAAATCACAGCTGTCATCAAGTCCTGCATTAGTAATGGGTAGGATCTATGAGACCCCACTAATCGTTTAAGTAAATAGAAAATACAAAGCACAGAAAAATCCTTTGTTTAAAATAAAACAAAAAAGAAACCTTCACTCTTTTTCCAATTTATTAACACATGTAACAGCATTAAAATTAATCCTTTATTAAATATATTCTAAAAAGAGGAACCCAATTCCTCTAGTTATATTTCGTCAACTCACAAAGCCCTCACCATGTATACAACATATGTGTGCCCAGATATCTCAAGGCAATTCATACCGCATTTAGAAAATCATGGTGGAGGCCACTAGTTCAAAACAAATAAACAAACCAACATAATAAACAAACACAAGGGTGATTATGCCAAATCAACGGACGTAAGTCCAATTTGATAGAAAAACTCAGCATAAAAAATAATTATACCTAACAAAAAATATCATCAATTAATATCTGATACTGACAGTGGTCAGATACCACAATTATAGACATATATTAGGCATATAACAGGAATGGTGTCACCAACTCCTTCCACAGGTGGGGGGCAGGCAGTCTCTCCTTTGGATTCCTGGGTTCAGCATGCTAATCCTGCATTCACTCTCCCTGTCCAATCAGGAGACCATAAAATAACAAAATTACCTGCCACCCCAAACTCCCGTCCTAACAAGGACGGTCCACATCTATTGCAAGGTTGGACCCCTAAGCTGACCCTGTTAGTGTCCCGACGCGTTTCGTCCACATCGACTCTTCAGGGGACATATTAGAAATATACCAGGTCCTCACTGCCAGCCCTCACATGCCTCAGATGTCAAAAGAGTCTGGCTCGTATAAAGTGGGGTCTTTTAAACATGGCGTTAATGTGGCTCCTCCAATCAGGAGGGACAACTAACCTGATGTTTAATTCCATTAGTGTTGTATAGATAATAGTATAATCCCATTAGTGTTCAGCACCTGTAGAGCAGCGTCCAAAGCTGCTCAGCGTGCGTTTCACCCAGGACCGCCCATGGCTGTCAATAGACAGTGATGATAGGAGGAGAGGAACGCCTCCCCCCCATCCCATAGTGCGTCTCCTCAACACGTCATCTAGCCTACGTTACAGTAGCGTCCCACATAGAGAGAATCTCCAAAGAGCGGACGCACGTGACTAAAGGGGAGGGCCTCCTTCTCCTCCCTATCCGGAGCGCTTCGCCCTATTGCGTCCCCCAGGCTTGCGTTCCACGAGCGTTCCACCCAGGGAACGCCCCCGGAAACGCATAACAGGAAGAAAGCCCCTCCCCTACCATCGGAGATACACACCCCGCTCAAGCTCCATTGACCCAAAACCCGATCACTCATGCACCAACAAGAGAACACGCCCCCAATCCGGGGACAGACAAAGCGGATGGGTGAAAAAGCTCCATTAACCCATAACAAAGTCCCTCTAGCCAATCGTTGGGCGTGTATTAAAGCCGTAAAGCCGCATATCATCTTAGATATTATATCAACAATGCCCACTGACGGATCACTCCAAGTATAGAAGTCACCAAAAAGGGGGCGGAGTCAAGCCGTCCCGATGCTGCACTTCAAGGGGATGAACCAGTTCCATAAACAAGGCATGTAATTGGACGGCTGGTCATTCCATCAGGGTAGCATCATTTTCCATTGGTGGCCTCATATATGCTGGATTTCCTAATATCAATAGGAGTCACCTTCCTACAGAAGTGACATAAGATGCAATGCGGCCAGCTAATGAGAGAGCATAATAATTTATAGGGTACAAGGGGGGAATGAGGTGTATCCCGGGGGGGGGGGTATTAGCAATATTAAATAGACTAAGGGATATAATATATCTACACATTATAGGTTTCTTCATAACTCCAATTGAACCCAATACCAACCGGTATAAAGGGTCCAATTAGTGATGACACTAGCAGGTGTAATGGATCACACCATCGGTGACAATAAACTGCATATTTACAGTAAATGTCACCGATCTCTCCATTGGAGTAAACTGGAGGATTATATGGATCAGTTATTTAGCAGGAAGTACCACGGATACTAAATAAAGCTATTGAATAGCAATTGCTCATTTAGACCCCTCGGTGAAAGGGTTTCAAGTTTAAACATCCACCTCGTTTCCCTCTGGCGGACCAACCTGTCCCAGTCTCCACCTCTTTTAGGTCTCAGGACCTTGTCAATCCCCGTAAATCTCAGTACCTTGGAGTTACCTCCATGTTTTTCAATAACGTGTCTGGACACAGCAGTGTCCCTCCGATGTTCCACGTCGCCTAGATGTTCGCCTATCCTCCTTCTGAATTCACGGATGTTTTTTCCAACATACTCAAGGCCGCACACACAGTCGATCTTATATATGACTCCCTGTGTGCGGCAGTTGATGAAGTGTCTTATGGCATATTCCCTAGAGGTCACATTGCTCGTGAATATCTTGGTGACCTGTATAACCGGGCATGCAATGCACCCTGAGCATTTAAAGCAACCCTTGATGTCCTTGGTACCCTTGACTAGCCAATTATCCTCAATTGTTCGCACAAAATGGCTGTGGACCAGGCGATCTGCCAAGGATTTACCTTTCCTGTAAGTAATCTGGGGTTGCTTAGACAAAATTGGACACAGTTCCCTGTCCATCCTTAGAATAGACCAGTATTTTTGTTGAAGATACGACGTACACCATCGGCGCCATTGTCAAAGGTGGTAATGAACCTATTGGATCCATCCCGGATATCCGTTTTCTTTTTGGTAATCAATAATTCTGATCTTGGTCTCTCCCTTGCCTCCTTTAGCGCCTTATTGATGACCGTTTTGGGGTATCCCCTCTCTTGAAATTTATCTCCCAGATCTTTAGCTTGGGCTCGGAAATCCCCCTCCTTGGAGCAATTCCTTCTAATTCGAAGGAATTGCCCCTTTGGGATCCCCTTTTCAAATGTTCAGGGTGGCAACTGTCCCACCGGAGCAGGGAGTTTGATGCTGTAGGTTTATAATAGGTACGGGTGTGAAGACCCCCCTCAGCATCTCTCTGAATCAAAATGTCAAGAAAGGGCAATGTGCCCCCCTCCTCTAGAACAGAGGTGAACTTCAGACCGATGTTGTTCATGTCCAGACCCGCTACATATTTAGACAAATCGTCCCTGGGTCCATTCCAGACAACCAGAATGTCGTCTATGTAGCGGGTCCAAATTTCAAAATGACGTGTTATCTCTTCCGTTTCTTGTACAAAGATCATAGTCTCCTCCCACCAACCCAGGAGCAAGTTGGCATACGAGGGGGCACAAGGGCTCCCCATCGCTGTGCCCCTGAGCTGGTGGTAGAAACGGCCGTCAAAGAGAAATACATTCCTAGTCAAGCAAAAATGAAGACGTTTTAGGACAAATTCATTATGCTGTTGGTACTGAGTCCCCCTAGTCGAGAGGAAGTATCTCACTGCCTCCATCCCTTTGTCGTGTGGGATGGAGGAATAGAGGGCCTCCACATCTATACTGCCCAAGGTGGTGTTAGTCTGTATAGTTATACCCTCTAATTTACGCAGGAGGTCTGGTGTATCCTGTACATGGGACTGTAAGGCCAAGACAAAAGGTCTCAAGACACGATCCAAATAAATGCCGCAATTCTGGGTAAGGCTATTAATTCCAGAGACAATCGGTCTCCCTCTCAGGGGATCCAACCCTTTGTGCACTTTTGGGAGGCAATAAAAGGTTGCCATGACAGGATTTTTCTGATATAAAAAATCATATTCAGACTTGTCAATGACTTCCAAGGTCAGTCCCTCGTCAAGAATCGTTCTTAATTCCTCCATATACACCCTGGTTGGATTCCCTGAGAGCACCTCATAAGTATCACGGTCATTCAATAAACCAACACAGAGATCAACATATTTATCTGTGTCCATGACGACCACGTTGCCACCCTTATCGGAGGGCTTTATGACAACGTGGTCGTCATTCTCCAGATCTTTCAAGGCCTGTATCTCCAACCTGTCCAAATTGAATCTAGCAAAGGCACCAGTCACCGCTAGATCCTTCAATTCTTTTGTAACCAGTTCTTCAAAAATATCTATTGCAGATACATCCGACATTACTGGTGGATTTTTAGAACTTTTATTCTTGAGGTTCGTAAAAGGACCCCGGCCCCCCAGATTAGGGTTCTCCATATCAAGACTACTAAGAAGTCTAATGTCTTGAAGAAGATCAGCCGGAATGTCAAGGTCCTGGCAAACCCTGGCGTCCTGTTTGAGGAAATGTTTTCTCCACCTCAACTTCCTAAGGAAGAGATTAAGGTCCTTAATGGACTCAAACAGGTCAAAGTTCGATGTCGGTACAAATGATAGTCCTCTTTTGAGAAGGTCTGTTTCAACTGGACTAAGTGTCTTTTTGGACAGGTTGATAACCTCTATATTTGATGTCATTTGCCTCTGTGAAATTGGCGGTTCCTGAGAAAATGGGGTTCAAAGGAATGAGGAGAGAGGAGTAGTCCAATCTGTCTCCTGGTCTAAAACCTCCTCTTCCCCTTCCTCGACCCCTATTTTTGTTCTTCTTAGACTTCTTGAACCCCTCGGTGTCCGAGGTTTCAGTGTCGGTACAAGAAGGTACTATGGGTGGAATGTCTATTGGTGGTTGGTTGTTAATAACCTGGTAGGCTCGGTTATCCTTGAAGTCTAGAACGTCCCTGCTATATTGTTTATGCTTACGTTCTTTCAGATGGTATTGGAACCGTTCCAGACTATCCTGTAACTTTTTCTCTTTATTGGCAAAGTCTGGTTCACTAGAGTACTTTTTGGTAATCTCAATAGATTCTTGAAGTTTACTATTCAACTGTGAAAGAGTGGCCTTCTCTTCCTCCAGCATAATCTGCATGAGTTTCAAGGAACTATTAGTGGCCTCTCTTTCCCAGTTGGCAATGAATGATGTACTCTTATAGCGTGGTCCAACTGAAAGCTGGATCCTCAAACCCCTTGGGACGATTCCAGCCCTAATGTAACTCTCTAACGATTGAACCTCCCACCAAGAGACAATCTGGTCCCTATAAACCTGGGTTAACTCGTTAAAGGCTGCCCCATAGGACGGTATATATCTTTTCTGAGTAAATTCTTTGTCTGAAAAGACATTTCTAGCTTCAGCCAACCATTCATCAGTATTTAGGCCCGTGGATAGGAACCCTGCCATAACTAGGTTAGTAGGTGATACAGCAATCCCAATTTGACAATATATGTAACAGCATTAAAATTAATCCTTTATTAAATATATTCTAAAAAGAGGAACCCAATTCCTCTAGTTATATTTCGTCAACTCACAAAGCCCTCACCATGTATACAACATATGTGTGCCCAGATATCTCAAGGCAATTCATACCGCATTTAGAAAATCATGGTGGAGGCCACTAGTTCAAAACAAATAAGCAAACCAACATAATAAACAAACACAAGGGTGATTATGCCAAATCAACGGACGTTGATTTGGCATAATCACCCCTGTGTTTATTATGTTGGTTTGTTTATTTTTTTTGTAACTAGTGGCCTCCACCATGATTTTCTAAATGCGGTATGAATTGCCTTGAGATATCTGGGCACACATATGTTGTATACATGGTGAGGGCTTTGTGAGTTGACGAAATATAACTAGAGGAATTGGGTTCCTCTTTTTAGAATATATTTAATAAAGGATTATTTTAATGCTGTTACATATATTGTCAAATTGGGATTGCTGTATCACCAATTTATTAACACTCAAAAACGCTCTGCATGTCCGATGTAATCCACACCATGATGCCCCACGACGATCTTGGCTCTGCTACATTTTGAGGTTGCAATGCACAGTCACATGAGACAACGTGACTGATCACTGAGGCCTGCGGAACACTCACAGTGCCACAACTGTGAGAGCAGTGAAGTCAGTTGAGTTCAATGAGTTCACCTCAGGTGAGTTCACTAGAGGTCAGATCTGGGGTACCGTGAGAACCGACAAGTGTGCCCTCAGGTGAACTTACTGACATAACTGCTCTCAAAACTGTGGCTCTGTTAATGTATTCCGAAGGCCGCAGTTATCGATCACATTTTCTAATGTGACCGTGCACTCCGACCTCGGGATGTAACAGAGCTGGGATAGTCGTGGTATATCGTGGTGTGGAATACGTCGGACCTGCAGAAGTGTTTTGGGGGCTAATAAATTGAAGAAAGAAGAATTTTATTTTTAAATAAAGGATTTTTCTCTGTGTTGTGTCTACTTCTTTTTACTGACATGATTAGTAATTGGAGGTCTTAGGGTACCGTCACACATTAGCGATGCTCCAGTGATCCTAACAGCGATCTGACCTGGTCAGGATCGCTGGTGCGTCGCTACATGGTCGCTGGTGAGCTGTCAATCAGGCAGATCTCACCAGCGACCAGCCCCCAGCGACGAGTGGAAGCGATGCTGCGCTTGGTAACTAAGGTAAATATCGGGTGACCAAGCAAAGCCCTTCGCTTGGTTACCCGATATTTACCTTGGTTACCAGCGCACACCGCTTAGCGCTGGCTCCCTGCACTCGTAGCCAGAGTACACATCGGGTTAAAAAGCAAACCGCTTTGCTTATTTACCCGATGTGTACTCTGGCTACGTGTGCAGGGAGCCAGCACTGGCAGCCTGAGAGTGGCGGACGCTAGTAACCAAGGTAAATATCGGGTAGCCAAGCAAAGCCCTTCGCTTGGTTACCAGATATTTACCTTAGTTACCAGCGTCCACAGCTTCCAGACGCCGGCTCCCTGTACATTCAGATCGTTGCTCTCTTGCTGTCAAACACAGCGATGTGTGCTTCACAGCGGGAGAGCAACGTCCAAAAAATGAACCAGCACTGTGTGTAACGAGCAGCGATTTCACAGCAGGGGCCAGATCGGTGCTCAGTGTCACACACAGCGAGATCGCTAATGAGGTCACTGGTGCGTCACAAAAAACGTGAATCAGCAGCGATCTCGCTATGTGAGAAGTACCCCTTAGACCCCTAACCATCAAATCTAATCAAGGGCTTTACGGCAGCTACGCGTTTTTGACAAATCACAGCTGTCTCTAATCCCTTAAATTACCCTGATTGACACCACACTAGGGCAATCGTGATGAGCCAGGTAAGTGCCAGGATTGGTGCTTCTAATGGATACGCCAATTCTGGGGCGGCTGCAGCCTGCTATTTTTAGGCTGGAGAGGGTCCAATAACCATAGGTGTCCCCAGCCTGAGAATACCAGTCCTCTGCTGACTGCTTTATCTTGACTGGGTATCAAAAATAATAAATAGTAAATATCCAGGTCTACTAAACGTCTTTCTCTGAAAAAATGTAAAGTGTACAACATTGAAATATAATATAGCAATCAAACTTAGTGATAAATAGTACCCACAAGAGTAACCAGATAATATAACTGATTGAAAGAGGAAGAGATGATAAACATTTTTTTTACAAAAATAAATCTGCTACATACATTGTAATTGATAGAAAACTGGTACATATGCTGTGAATCCTTACCAATGAAACACCCTGACGCGTTTCGCCGTTGCTTTCTCAAACGCCCTTGGAGACTTGCGCACATACCGTTATACAAGCTGCACACTGACACTGTACATTGTATCACAGGGTCAGATCTTCAGGGCTGTCCCATGAAAAGGCCCCATTTTTGCAAGGATCTGTACACAATTCCAGGGGTTCTATGAGGGGGTAAGTGCAAATCTGGATATTGGTAATGCAGTGATTTATTTGGACTTTGGAAAGTCATTTTATACTGTACCACATAATAGCCTTATACTAAAGCTCCAGACTAAAGGTCCAGTCACACTAAACAACTTACCAGCGATCCCAACAACGATAGGGATCGCTGGTGAGTTGATAGGAGGTTGCTGATTGTCTCTCCACTAAAGGAGACAAACTCTAGCACAGCGCCACCTATTGGAAGTAGCGATCCTAAAAGTCACAAGTGGATTTTCAACAATCCTTTGCAATATGACTCAGGATATATAAGCCAGATCAGAATCCCAATTTGCAGACACGGTGTTTCGGGGTGCTTGCCCCTCGTCAGTGCAAAGTATGGGGGTGTCTGATCTGGCTCATGAGAAAGCTATGTGGGGACCACGGGGGAACACTATTCTCCTTAAGGAGACTTTGCTGGTTGCTGGTGAGATGTCACACTGCGACGCTCCAGCGATCCCACCAGCAACCTGACCTGGCATGGATCGCTGGAGCGTCGCTACACGAGTTGCTGGTGAGCTCACCAGCAACCAGTGACCAGCCCCCAGCGCCGCGTGGAAGATGCTGCGCTTGGTAACTAAGGTAAATATCGGGTAACCAACCCGATATTTACCTTGGTTACCAGCGCACGCAGCTACACGTGCAGAGAGCAGGGAGCAGCGCACACTGAGCGCTGGCTCCCTGCTCTCCTAGTTACAGCACACATCGGGTTAATTACCCGATGTGTGCTGCAGCTACATGTGCACAGAGCAGGGAGCCGCGCGCACCGGGTGCAGCTGCACAGGGTACATATATAGGGTATAGAGTACAGGGTGCAGCTGCACAGAGCAGGGAGCAGCGCACAATGCTTAGCACTGGCTCCCTGCTCTCCTAGCTACAGCACACATCGGGTTAATTAACCCGATGTGTCCTGCAGCTACATGTGCACAGAGCAGGAGCCGGCACTGACAGTGAGAGCGGCGGAGGCTGGTAACAAAGGTAAATATCGGGTAACCAAGGACAGGGCTTCTTGGTTACCCGATGTTTACTGTGGTTACCAGCCTCCGCAGAAGCCGGCTCCTGCTGCCTGCACATTAGGGGTGCTTCACACACAGCGAGCTCACTGCCGAGATCGCTGCTGAGTCACGCTTTTTGTGACGCAGCAGTGACCTCATTAGCGATCTCGCTGTGTGTGACACTGAGCAGCGATCTGGCCCCTGCTGCGAGATCGCTGCTCGTTACACACAGCCCTGGTTCGTTTTCTTCAAAGGCGCTCTCCCACTGTGACACACAGATCGCTGTGTGTGACAGCGAGAGAGCGACAAATGAAGCGAGCAGGGAGCAGGAGCCGGCGTCTGACAGCTGAGGTAAGCTTGTAACCAAGATAAATATCGGGTAACCAAGGTGGTTACCCGATATTTACCTTAGTTACCAGCCTCTGCAGCTCTCACGCTGCCTGTGCTGCCGGCTCCGGCTCTCTGCACATGTAGCTGCTGTACTCATCGGGTTAATTAACCCGATGTGTACAGCAGCTAGGAGAGCAAGGAGCCAGCGCCCAGTGTGCGCGGCTCCCTGCTCCCTGCACACACAGCTAAGCGGTGTGCGCTGGTAACTAATGTAAACATCGGGTAACCATACCCGATGTTTACCTTAGTTACCAGTCTCCGCAGCTTCCAGACGGCGGCTCCGTGCAAGCGCAGCGTTGCTTGCACGTCACTGCTGGCTGGGGGCTGTTCACTGGTCGCTGGTGAGATCTGCCTGTTTGACAGCTCACCAGCGACCATGTAGCGATGCAGCAGCGATCCTGACCAGGTCAGATCGCTGGTCGGATCGCTGCTGCATCGCTAAGTGTGAAGGTACCCTTAGTTGTTGCTGTCTCGCTGTCACACACAGCGATCTGTGCTTCACAGCGGGACAGCAACAACTAAAAAATGGCCCAGGACATTCAGCAACAACCAACGACCTCACAGCAGGGGCCAGGTTGTTGCTGGATGTCACACACAGCAACATCGCTAGCAACGTCACAAAAGTTGTTCATTAGCAGCGATGTTGCTAGCGATGTTGCTTAGTAATAATAATAATAATAATAATAATAATCTTTTTCTATAGCGCCAACATATTCCGTAGCGCTTTACAATTCAGGAGGATCATATACAAACAAGTAACAGTTATAGAAATACAATATTTAGAGGGGAAAAAAATACAACCCTGCTCGTGAGAGCTTACAATCTACAATGAGATGGGGGGAGAGGCAAGGTTCAAGTGCTTATTTACAATGACAATCCAACCATCTCACGGAAATGGGGCTGGATAATGGTTTCCTGGACCAGTGGGCCCGAGCCTTGAGATGCCTTTGGGTGCCATGGAGTTTGATGTGGAGCTATGTTGTGAGAGGTTGTAGAGGGACTATGTGAATCGAATCTGATTAGGGAGTGTGATAGGCCGCCCTAAAAAGATGCGTCTTTAGGGTGCGTCTGAAGCTGAGTAAGTTGTGATTTGTCCTAACTTCTTGGGGTAGAGCGTTCCAGAGGGTTGGTGCAGCTCGGAAGAAGTCTTGGATCCGGGCGACGGGGCCTTAAGCAGAGACTATGAGAAACTAAGAATTGGCTAAAAGATAAGAAACAAAGAGTAGTCATAAACAGTATATTCTCTAAATGGGCAATAGTCGCAGGGATCTGTGCTAGGACCGATTCTTTTTAATCTCTTTATTAATGACCTTGTGGATGGGATTGATAGTAAAGTGTCAGTCTTTGCTGATGACACCAAACTATGTAGGATATTAAAAACTGACCTTGATAGTACAATATTACAAAACGATCTAGATAAGATGTCAGAATGGGCAGATACTTGGAAATGAGATTTAATGTTGATAAATGTAAAGTAATGCACCTAGGACGGAGTAATCCTATAGCTGTGTATACATTAAATGGAAGTAAACTCGGGACCACAGAACAGGAGAAGGACTTGGGTATTCTCATTACAAATAAGCTGAGCACTCAATGTCAGGCAGCAGCTGCTAAAGCAAACAAGATTTTAGGGTGTATAAAAAGAGAGATTAGATCCCGTGATCCCAGCGTATTGTTACCCCTCTATAAATCACTTGTAAGGCCACATCTAGAATATGGGATCCAGTTTGGGCTCCACATATTAAAAAGGAAATTCAGAAGTTACAGTCAGTTCAGAGGCGGCTACTAGACTACTACAAGGAATGGAGGCCGCCCGTATGATGACGGGTTGGAAAAGGTGGATTTGTTTCGCTTAGAAAAAAAAGATGTCTCAGAGGAGATCTCATTTATATGTATAAATAAATGTGTGGTCAATATAAAGGACTGGCACATGACTTATTCCTTCCAAAGACAGTACTAAGGACCAGGGGGCATTTACTGCGAGTGGAAGAAAAGAGATTCCCGATTCCGGCAGCTAAATAGGAAAGGGTTCTTTACAGTTAGAGTAGTAAGATTGTGGAATGCTCTAGGAGATGGAGGCAAATGGTGGTCACACTGACGTTTTCGGACCCCAAATACTGACTGCACATTTTAGAGTGGTCTTAAATTGTGATCCAAACATCTGCACAATTCTGTATTTAATACAATAACCACAGATCAAACTAAAAATACTGCGACAGTTTCAGATACGAGAGATTCTTCCAGGTGTGACTTTCTTACATCTGCTCTATGGATCCGAGAGTCCTCGGTACGCACAAACGCTTTCAGTCTTTACGTCTGCACCTCGCATGCCTTCCAGATGTTACTCATGGGTCCATTCTAATTGTGCATTATCTTTATTTTTATTTTTTCTTAACCAAAACAGTTTTTACATTTTTTTTTTTACTGGAAACTTTTTGTTCTACTTTTTGTGCGTGAATATGGAGGCAGTCATCTTGCTTGAGCTGTAAACCTGATGTCACCAAGCACTATTAGGCTATGTGCGCACGTGTGCGTAATTCATGCAGTTACGCTGCGCTTTGTAGCGCAGCGTAACTGCATGCGTCCTGCGTCCCCTGCACAATCTATGGAGATTGTGCAGGGGCCGTGCGCACGTGGCATATTAGAACGCAGCGCTTTGGCTGCTGCCCGAATCGCTGCGTTCTAAGAAGTGACATGTCACTTCTTTCGTGCGCTTTGCCGGCAGCCCCTGCTCTGTCTATGGCAGGAGCTGCAGGCAGAGCACACGTTCTCGCTGACACCATGCGCTTCAAAACGGAGCTTTTCAGCTGCGCTCTGAAGCGCACCTTTTAGGTGCAGTGCAGAGCGCACACGTTCGCACATAGCCTTAACCTGCAGTTATTTATTTTGTATCCATTTTACTCGCTTACATAGTACTATTAATTCCACAGCACTTTACAGACCCGATTAGGTTATGGGTAAATCTGCAAGATTTGAAGCCACTGCACTGAAAGCCTAGCTGCCAGGAGGAAATTGACTTCATTCCTCCCGGCAGCCATATGGTTAATACTTCCATTTTAGAGTAATTAGATTGTAATAATAATAATAATAATAATATAATAATATTGTTTTCATAAAGATTTAAACAAAATCCAAGAACACGATTGTTACTGCTTAATCTCTCCTAAAAAAACCCCAAAACACTCCTGTGATACTTCAATGTGAACAGAGGCCAATAAAATACACCATAAAAACCTCATAAACGTGTCTAAACCGCAAAGAGGGTTCAAATATAATACTAAATGTGATCATACACACAAAAGTACAAAAAAAAGCCCTCAAAGGGTATTGCTAAGCTAACCATGCGTGTTTGCCCTAATCCACACTTAAAGGGAACCAATCTTGAGGATTTTCCTATATAACCTAAAGCCAGTGCCATACTGGCACTATCAGGCTGATTCTATACATACCTGTAGTGGGCAGCTCGGATGTATAGGTTTTGAAACCCAAGAAAGTAAAGTTTATAAAATCAGCAGCTTTTTGAGTGACAGCAGCTGAGGATCAGGTAATATCTGGGGGTGGGGATCATAGTTATCCCCTCCCCCGGTTAGAATTAGCATAAGTATTATACAAACTATTTACTTTTTCACTAGCAAAACCTGCGGTGAGGTCATACCCATGTGACCAGAAGGGGCGGGGCCTCAGCCAACAAAGCTGATACCACAAAGCAACATTTTTCGGTTGGCTGAGGCCCCGCCCCTTATGGTCACATGGGTATGACCTCACACAGGTCCTGCAAGCCAAAGTAAATCAATTGTATAATATTTATGCTAATTGTAACAGGGGGAGGGGATAAGTATGAAAACCCCCAGATATTATCTGATCCTCAGCTGCTGTCACTCAAGAAGCTGACGATTTTATAAACTTTACTTTCTTGGGTTTCAAAACCTAAACATCCGAGCTGCCCGCTACAGGTATGTATAGACTCAGCCTGATAGTGCCAGTATAGCACTGGCTTTAGGTTATATACGGAAATCCTGGTGATTTGTGCGCTTTAACACTATCTTGAGTAGCATGGTAAATCGACAGAAGTCACAATCTCTCCTGTAAATGCGTTTTATGTGCCATATGCAGTAAAGTCCATTTTTGTGAATATATTAAAGAGGTTGTACACTACTTTTACATTGATGGCCTATCCTTAGGACAGGTCATCAATCTCTGACCGACCGGGGTCCGACACTCCGCACCCCTACTGATCATTCAGATCAATAGGAGGCAGATGTGCAGTACCAGGCCGCAGACTCTACGCGAAGACGGAGCAGCTCCGGAACAGAGCATTTCTGGCCGCCTGTCGCTGCTACCGGAAGCGAGGACAGCTGACCCCAGCCGATCAGACATTGATGAACTATCCCTAAGAGTAGACCATCAATGTAAAAGTAGTGGACAACCCCTTTAAAAGGAAAAAAGTGTGAGCGGCTCACATGGAAACTGTTGAGTCGCTCTGGCCGGTAGCGTGCACCACAAAGTACATCTACTAGTGCTCGGAAAACTGGCAGCACGGATGCTGTGGGGGTCACTTTTTTCATTGATACATTGGTTGACTACAACACTAGTTTGCATTTTGTATAAAAACTTGATGGTCCTGGGTTCGAATCCCACCAAGGACAATGTCTGTAAGGAGTTTGTATGGTCTTTCCATTTTTGTGGGTTTCCTCCCCACACTCCAAAAACATAATGATAGGGAATGTAGATTGTGGGCCCTGAGAGGGACAGTGATGATCACGTCTGTAATGTGCTGTGGAATTAATAGCGCTATATAGGTTTATAAAATAAATAAATGCCTTTTAACAGCTATGGTGTCGGAGGGATGAGCTGCAGCCAAAAACAATTGTCAGTTGCCTTCATCTCAAAAAAACAGATGCCCTTAAAAAAACCTCTCCCCAGAATCCTACTTCTCAATCTGAGGAAAGCATAAAATATGCAGAGATCCTGATTCCAGCATTGTACTTACTTGGCTCACTAGACCTATCAATGCTGAGATCTTTATAACCTCTGTTACCACCAGTGCTTGACAGCTTTATCCGTACGCTGTGCATAGGCAGATTCTGCTGAAGGGCAAATACGATTTCACCTCTTCCGACAGCAGGAGATGCGGCTGGCTCACCGAGCAATTCCGGAGAAAACCATATGACACCTACAGGCTCTCCCGCCAGGTGCCCTTATATTAGAATTTCCAGGTCCCCTATAAATGAAAGATTGTGCCTCCCTCCAGACATAACGTTCCCCTTTCTCAGCCCGGATTCTCAGATGATTGTTGGCTGTGTATTATATAGTGAGGAGCGAGGGCAGAGTGGCCCCAGACAGATCCAATAAGGACACATGTTCATAATTTTGGAGCCTCTCCTTCCTTTTCATCGTGTTCACACATTTGATATGAAATCTGTTTTGAGTAAACGCTGATGGGAAGTTGTAGAAGTTTTGGGAACTTTACCATGGCTGTCAGCGCTGGGGCCCGGAGCGGCAAGAACACCCAGAAAGCTCCATGGCGTGGTACAGACAGAAAGGAGAGAAAACGTGACATGGGGGGTGGGCGCTCACCTGACATGAACTTATGATGAAATATTAGGGAAGTGTCCAAAAACTAATGCACTAAAATGTATTATCAGAACCACTGTGGGCCCAAAACCCGAAGCCTACTTTTCTGTACATCGCTCAATACAACAGGTGATCATTTCCTCCCTCCACGACTCTTTCTGGTTTTGATGTCACAGATCTGTGTGTTCTGAGCTAACTAATGCTTTACCTCACCACACACCCGCTCCCCTCTCACAGCAACAGCCCTAACAAGGTTGAGGAGAAACTGCAGCTTCATACCCCTCTTTTCTCTATCCACCTTTTTGTGGTTGCACACTAAATTGATTATTTGAAGGCTTAAGGGGGTGTTATACGCAGCGATATCGATAGCAATATCGCTGGTGAAAGTACCCGCCCCCGTCGTTTGTGCATCACGGGCAAATCGCTGCCCGTGGCGCACAAAATCGTTAGGAGCCATCACACGGACTTACCTGCCTAGCGACGTCGCTGTGGCCAGCGAACAGCCTCCTTTCTAAGGGGGCGGTTCATGCGGCGTCACAGCGGCATCACTAAGCGGCCGCCCAATAGAAGCGGAGGGGCGGAGATGAGTGGATGTAACATCCCGCCCACCTCCTTCCTTCCGCATTGCCGGCGACCGCAGGTAAGCTGTAGCTCGTCATTCCCGAGGTGTCACACGTAGCGATGTGTGCTGCCTCGGGAACGACGAACAACCTGCGTCCTCAAGAATCAACGATGGACGATTTGGTATTTGCCATCGTTAACAGTCGTTCATCGCTAAAGATGCCGGATGTGCGTCACGGAATCCGTGACCCCGGCGATATATCGTTAGATACGTCGTTGAGTGTAACGGGGCCTTTAGGAGCCTGCATGTGTTGACATGCCGGGAACTGTAGTTTTTCTATAAAGTTCGGAGTTCACACCGGACCGTGGGTGTCCAAAGCTCAAATTCGAACACGAACTTTAAAAAAAAAAAAAAAAAAAGAAAGTGTTCCAGTTCGGATGCTAATAAAGTTTGTTGAAAGACTGCAGCACAGCCAGTCAACAAGTTTTTCAACATGGGGAAAATGCCTGAACGCTACTTTGAACAAAATAAATTAAAAAAAAAAAAAATGACATGGGCTCTTGCTAATTTTTGATCACCAGCACAAGTAAAGCAGACAGCTGGCGGCTGGTATAATCATGGGCTGGAGGCTGGGAAGGTTTACGGTTATTGGGACCTTCCCAGTCTAAAAACAGCAGCCAGCAAGCTTCCCCAGAAGTGGCGCATCCATTAGCTGAGCCACTTCTGACTCTTTGCCCGGCTTTTACTCAATTGCCCTGGTGCAGTGGCAATTGGGGTAATATTTTTAGGGTTGATGTCAGCTGTGAATTGACAGCTGGTATCAAGACCTGGTAGTAGTAATGGAGAGGCGTCTATCAGACACCCCATTACTAACCAAGCAAGTGTACACTTAAAAAACCCCCAAAAAACTCACAGGGAAAAAAATATTTCAATGAAGACTCCCCCATACTCCCTCGTTCACCAACGTATTAATTAAAAATAAATTCTCAAAGTTCTAATGTAGTCCAGTGGCATAATGTTCCACAATGCCCATCGAATCCTATGGAGCCTCATTCTGAGAACAAAGCTCCATAGGTCACTCCCAATCAGCGGCAGGTTCGGAATTTCTCGTGCTAACCGGAAGTGAGCTATGGAGCCTCATTCTCAGTATGAGGCTCCATAGAATTCAATGGGCATCATGGGACATTACTCTACTGGATTACGTTGGAAATTAGAGGATATTTTAAAATTAATAAATTGGTGAATGAGGAAGTGTGGGGGAGTCTTTATTCAAATAAACTACTTTGTTCCTGTGCGTGTTTTTTGACTGTACACTTCCCGGGTTAAAATGGGGGTGATTGATAAACGCCACTCCATTACTACTAACCCTTGGCCTTGATGTCAGATGTTACTTCACAGCTGACATCAACCCGAAAAGAATTACCCTGACTTCCCCCTCACCAGCGCAATCAAGAAGAGATGGGAAAAGTGCCAGAATTGACGCATGTAAGGAATACGTCATTTCCGGGGCAGCCACTGGCTCCTATTTTTAGGCAGAGAAGGGCCAAATAACCATGGTCCTTTCCAGCCTCCAGCCGTCTGCTTTACCTTGGCTGATTATCAAAAATAGGGGGGATCCCATGCAGTTTGTTTTTTTGTTTTTAAAAAATGGTGTGGGGTCCCCTCTATTTTTGACAGCCAGCCAAGGTAAATCTGACAGTTGAGGGTTGTAGCCCACAGCTGTCTGATTTACCTGCGCTGGTTATCAAAAATAGAGGGGACCCCATTTTATTTTTTATCCACATTTTGTTTGCAGGGCAATTGTTCTCTCACCCCCATTTTGCTTTTTTTGCAGCCCCCTAGCCCTTACGATGATCACTTTACACCACCAAAGTTCAGGTCCCAATTGATTTATATGGGGTTTGGAGTCCAAGGTCAAGTTCGGGACCCAAACTGAAGTTTTAACTTAAGTCCAGCCGAACCTGAACTTCCATGTGTCCGCTCATCCCTAGTTACATCCCCACTTACAAAAGGGGATGTAATAGACGAACATGTGATATGAACCCATAAAGACCATCTTAAGACCACGTCTCACTAAGCGACATTGCTGCTGAGTCACGGTTTTTGTGACGCAACAGCGATCTTGCTAGCCCCTGCTGTGAGGCCGCCGGTCGTTGCTGAATGTACTGGACCATTTTTTGCTTGTTGCTCTCCCGCTGTGAAGCACACATCGCTGTGTTTCACAGCGAGAGAGCAACGATCTGAATGTGCAGGGAGCCGGCTTCTGCGGACGCTGGTAACCAAGGTACACATCGGGTAACCAAGCAAAGGCTTTGCTTAGTTACCCGATATTTACCTTGGTTACCAGCATCCGCAGCTTAAAGAAGCCGGCTCCCCTGCTCACGTAGCCAAGGTACACATCGGGTAACTATAAGCAAAGCGCTTTGCTTAGTAACCCGATGTGTACTATGGTTACCAAGCACAGCGTCGTTACACGGGTCGCTGGTGGCTGATCTCTGATCGCTGTGGAGATCTGCCTGATTGACAGCTCACCAGCGACCATGTAGCGACGCTCCAGCGATCCCTGCCAGGTCACATCGCTGGTGGGATCGCTGGAGCGTCGCTAAGTGTGACAGTACCTTTAGACTACAAATGGCCAAACCCGCTATCAGCCGACAGTCTACCATACACAAGAGCCTCCCAACAAATGGTGCTGTTGGAAAGATAGGACCTGATGAATTTTATTGGTGGATGTTTTTTGTTTCTGAGAAATAATGAGGCGTCTGGCAGAGCTGAACATTCCTGTTCCTGAATGGAGGAGTCCAGAGAGATATCTGTTGGCTGAACGAGTTCGTCTGGCCGTCATCAAATGTGTAAGCATGAATTATTCAAATAATGAGCAAATATGACCTTTGGTCAAGTCAAATTGGGCAAGAATGTTTGTGTTTATGGCCAGCTTCTTTCGGCTACTACGTCTAGACTTGTGTAGTCCAAAGTCAAACTAATGTGTATTGGGGCCTCCAAACTCTCTCGAAAGATGACGTTGAGAAAGATAAAGATCTGACGTGTCCTATCTCAGACTGACAATGCTTAAATAAACAGCTTCTGGAGGAATCTTGTAGAGAACACTGGACATGGAGACGTCGGGAGAGAGGTCTGCCGGAGAATCGGCCCAACCATCATTTGGTTGACAGCTATTTTTTTGCGTATGGGGCCCCTTAGGATTTAGCATTTTCTTCTCACAGGGATGCACTAATAAGACTGGTGCGAGATGAGGTTGTGGACGAGACGTGGGTGTGAAATGGTTTCTAGGAACAAGTCGAGATCTCATTAGAGAGTTTGTAACAAGGGACTAATAAAATGAGAAGATGACGGGGATGAGTCACTGTGTGTTAATGAAGTGTTAATCAGGACATCCATCTGTTAGTCCAGACATCAGACAGGGAACCTGACACAATTCCACCTGATTATTGTCTGGGTGTGGGTCCATACACGTGTTACCTGTAGCTGACAATTCCAGTTTGGCATCTTTTCTGATCAAAGGATTGAATGTTATTAATCCAAAAATCTTGGAAGACGGGAAGCAGAAAGTGCAGTGGAGATAAGATTATCAGACTACTGTTAGGCCCTGTGCCCACGCTGCGGATTTTGATGTGGATTTTGATGCAGATTTTCAGAAATCCGCACCAAAATCTGCATGTCCATTGTGAAGCCAGCAAAGTCTACGAGAAGTCAGAAGTGCTGTGCCCACGTTGAGTATTTTTCCCTTGCATGTTTGGTGCAGATTTATTTTTTTTCTGCACCAAATTTGCACCAAATACGCAAGGGAAAAATAAGCAATGTGGGCACAGCACTTCTGAATTCTCATAGACTTTGCTGGCTTCACAATGAACATGCAGATTTTGGTGCGGATTTCTGAAAATATGCGTCAAAACTACACAGCGTGGGCACTGGGCCTAATAGGCAAGATCACACACAGCTGATAATGCAGAATGTCTGGGAATGTGGTACCTGCTATAACTGGGTAGATATTGTAATATTGTAGTGTATTGCTCTGCAAATAAAAGCTTAAAAGGGATTGTTCCAAGGACAACGTTAATTTTAATCAATAGATCTTGGAATAATAATAATTTCCACAATTGGATGTGATTAAAAAAAACTGTTCCTCGGCTGAAATAATCTTATACATGTGTCCCTGCTGTGTACTGTGTAATGGCTGTGTCTGACCGTACGGGGACATGGTCTGATCATACCACAGCTTCTGGGACAGGGAGGAAGTAAAAAAAGGATGCAGACATTATAGCAGGGAATCATAAATTAGTCTTTAAGGTAAAACATTTTTTAAATAATAATAATAATCTTTATTTCTATAGCGCCAACATATTCCGCAGCGCTTTACAATTCAGGAGGATCATATACAAACAAGTAACAGTTATAGAAAATACAATATTTAAAGGGAAAAAAAAGACAACCCTGCTTGTGAGAGCTTACAATCTACAATGAGATGGGGGGGGGGGCAAGGTACAAGTGCTTATTTACAATGACAATCCAACCATCTCAAGAAAATGGGGGATAGATGATGGCTTCGTGGATCAGTTGGCCAGGACCTTGAGATGCATTTGGGTGCCATGGAGTTTGACGTGGGGTACTTATCTGAGAAGTTGTGGAGGGATTAGGTGAAATTAGTTTGGCTAGGGAGCTTCATAGGCCGCCCTAAAAAGATGCGTTTTTAGGGTGCGTCTGAAGCTGAGTAAGTTGTGATTCGTCCTAACTTCTTGGGGTAGAGTGTTCCAGAGGTTTGGTGCAGCTCGGAAGAAGTCTTGGATTCCGGAGTGGGAGGTTCGAATTAGTGTGGATGTTAGTCGAAAGTCATTTGCAGAGCGTAGAGAACGGGTGGGGTGTTAGAGAGGAGGGTGGAGATGTAGGGAGGTGCCGCACTGTGGAGAGCTTTGTGGGTGAGAACAAGCAGTTTGAATTGGATCCTGTGATATATGGGCAGCCAGTGCAATGACTGGCACAGAGCAGAGGCATCCGAGTAGCGGTTAGCCAGATAGGTGACCCTGGCTGCTGCATTAAGGATGGACTGTAGAGGAGAGAGTCTAGTTAGGGGGAGACCAATTAATAGAGAGTTACAGTAGTCAAGGCGGGAGTGGATCAGGGCCACGGTGAGGGTTTTTGTCGTTTCCATTGTGAGAAAGGGGCGGATTCTAGAGATGTTCTTGAGGTACAAGCGGCAGGAGCGGGCAAGAGATTGTATGTGGGAGGTGAAGGAGAGATCAGTGTCAAGTATAACACCCAGACAGCGGGCCTGCGGCCTAGGACTTATCGTTGTGCTACACAAAGAGAGGGAGATGTCAGGTTTAGGAAGGTTGGGAGATGGAGGGAAAAGCAGAAGTTCAGTTTTGGAAAGGTTAAGTTTCAGATAGAGAGCAGACATGACATTGCAAACTGCAGTCAGGCAGTCACTGGTGTTCTGTAGTACAGCGGGGGTGAGCTAAGGGGATGAGGTGTATAGCTGTGTGTCATCAGCATAAAGATGGTACTGGAAGCCAAATCTGCTGATGGTCATTCCAATTGGGGCAGTGTAGAGGGAGAAAAGAAGAGGGCCAAGGACTGAACCTTGAGGGACCCCAACAGTGAGAGGAAGAGGAGAAGATGTGGAGCCAGCAAATGATACACTGAATGAGCGGCCAGAAAGATAGGAAGAGAACCAGGAGAGCACAGTGTCCTTTAGGCCGATAGAATGGAGCATAGAGAGAAGGAGATGGTGGTCAGCAGTGTCGAAGGCGGCAGAAAGGTCAAGAAGAATAAGCAGAGAGTGGTCACCAAAAACAGGCAGTGAAATGCTTTACCTCACAGAAAGAATCAGCTGTGATCCCATGCTGTGCTATCTGTATACTCTTTTATTTCCTCCCCGGCCCAGGAGATGTGGTATGATCAGACCATGTACCTGTACGGTCAGACACGGTCATTACACAGCACATAGGAGGGACACATATATAACATTATCTCAGCACAGGAACATTTTATATAAACACATCCAATTGTGGAAATGATCATTCTTCCAAGATCTATTGATTAAAATTACCTTGGTTTTTTGGGAATACCCCTATAAAGAGAATATGTCAGCAAGGTTTTATAATGTAAAGATATGGCTGTAATATCGATTAAGCTGATATAATTTGTGAAGAAATCAACTTTGTTGTTCTTCTTTAATAAGCATTTGAAGTTTTCTACCAATTAGATTTGGATGCACAGGGGCCGGATTATACACCGAGTCTACTACTCCCTGTCTGTGATTCCCCGGCCCTTCTACTGCCTCCAGTCTGAGAATAACAGGTCACTGCTGATATTTCAAACAAAGGAGGCCGGTCATTCACAGACCAGAATCAGAGAAGCAGCCGGAGAATCAAAGACAGGGAGGAGAAGACCCAGTACACAGTCTGGCCCATGTGCACCCAAATCTAAAATTAGTAGAAAACTTCAGATGCTGATTAAAGATAAACAACAAAGCAAATTTCTTCAAAAGGTATCAATGTAATAGGTACAGCCACGGTTTTACTTTACATAACAAAATCTCGCTGACAGGTTCTCTTCAATCATTGTGTAAAGCTCAGAGCCTCCTTTCTACAAGCAGCCGGAGAAAACATGGGAACCATCTGCCTTAATCCTATGCCTCTGCAGAGTGGCTCGATCTACCGGATCGGTATCGGATGTAGTGTGAGATGTCATTCTTCTGGGTTCCTAAGGGTCAATTGCTTCCATCCTCTAGTGTTTGGGTAACAGTCACAGTAGTATGTTTTCTGAGTTTTTTTTCCTTATTTTCGAGACTCCAAATGTTTGACTAGGCGTTCCCCAATTGATATGACCTGTCTTCTGACAGAAATCTTGGACTTGATGTTGACCTCTCTGCTCCTATCCCAGACCTATGCTATATATCCAACTGAAGCCACTATCAGTTGTTCTGACCGCCGTCTACTGTGGACTATCCATGAAAAGCAACCTGGGTATCTTTCTGGTAACGTGGGCATCACCCACATTCTTGTGGGAGGGGGTTGAAGTTGAGGAACAACGAATACCGTGGGCTCCAGCTCTCCACCCTAGGTTAGCTTGAACCAATGCTACAGCACTCTCCTGAATGGTGAATGGTTGTCCTCATGTCCGACATGGTCTTGCATCTGTTTATCTGCTACCAGCTGGCTGGGAGGTCCAGCCAAGTCTTGAATCAATAGGGAGCATAATAGGGGAATTGTACAAGCCCATGCAGATCCCTTCGGTAAATTTAAGACCAGAACCCAAGTATTGAGCCCGAAACAAAAGAAATATCACTGGTGTGAACAAGCTACAACCGCGAAATATGAGCATCGTGATCCCGCAGTTTCCAACTTCTCTTCTGCTCTTGTCTATTGACGGGGCGACTGCCGAAGTCTTGCCGATTCACAGCCGGCTCCCTGCTGCCCAGCTGCGGGGAGCTGGCTCTCAATCAGTATGACATCAGCTGTAATACCCTAGGGCAACCAGGAAAACGAGAAGATGCTTTGAAACGAGAAGATGCTTTTATTGACGTTGAGTAGCTGAATTTCCTCTGAGCCGGCGCTGAACAAAACAGGCAGGTAGTAAGGAACTACCTGTGTTAGTTTTTTAAGTCCATACTAAATATCCGGGATAAGCATTTTAAGCCCTGGGTTCAATATAGATTTATAGGTCTTCAGGTTCCCTAAATACTTAAATGATGCCACAGACAGTTTGATTTTTGGAAAGGTGATTTTATTTCATTGCACAGAGTAGATTTGACCCAAAGTGTAACAGGAATACAGATGGCAGTGTTCACAACCTTTGGAGGTTTTCTTTTTTAGTACAAGGGGGCACTAGTTGTCAATCATTTTTTACCAGCAATAATAAAACCAACAAATCAACCCAAATAAAAGGTGAGCAGAGCACGGCACTTTATAGGGAGGCAGGAAAGAAAAGAGGCGAGGGCTGAAAACCTTAATGCACATAGTAGTGTCACGCACGGCCAGAGGCGTCAACCTCTCTGTGTTACTGAGGTGGCGGAAGCCAACAATAGGTGCATGCTGAGGTGGCGGGAGCCAACAATAGGTGCATTAGGATAGGGGACATGTAAGGTTTAGGACCAGGTGCCCTTTGTGGTCCTTTATGATGAAAAGTGGTCTTTGACAAGTCTCTTGAGCATCCTCCACCATGCCCTTAGGGGCCTTAAAAAGATTTGGGATTTATTTGGCAGTAAAAGAAAGGTTATCCCTAAATTCTCTAAGTATCAGCCATTACATGAAAACATTTTGTGCAAAAAAACACCCACTAGCCGTCACATAAGCTTAACGTTTCTGCCATATTAGATCTTTTGCCCCCTAGACAGTCGTGACCTGAAGTTTATAGTATGATCGATGATTACCACCATTCCCCTTACCCATCTCTATCGTCAAGACACAGGCAGATAAAGGTTCCTATACAATTCAATTGATTACTATTCAATGGAAAAACTCACATCTGTTCTCCTGTATCCTCCCTATTTGCCCAAAAATCTTACAAAAATTAACAAAATTTTAGAATTTTGATATATATAAAAAAATCAAAAAACCCCCAAAAAACAAAGAAACCCCCCCCCCTTCTCGCCACAAGATCCGCCATCCAGGGGCATTTATTCAACGGAGATTTTCTTAACTAATAAGAATAAAAAATGGGCATAGGATTTGAAGGCCTCCAAATATGTGATTGCAAAAACTTAAATTTTCAATTTTTTTCCTAATATTCTGTCAAAAATAAACTAAACTCCAGATTCTTAAGAGGAAACTTCAAGAATCGGATACTGGCTTCTGTATTGCAGCCTGTCTTACTCTGGAAACGCTGTGGCATTTCAGGAAAAAACACACTTTGAAAATCCGGCCGGTGACTATGTGTTTTGGATGAATAGTCCAAGTGGCAGGTCCCTAGGTGGCGTCTCCATGCCACACTTTGTTAGTCCTCCTTTATACATCCGTGTCTCTGCTACGTGTGATTTTCACATGTACTGGAGACAGACTCACGTAGACCCATTAAAATCAATGGTCTTGGTCACACATCCATGCTTTCACATGAATTGTGTGTCCATGTGCTCCGCATGGCGACATGTCAGTTTTCTGCTGGCAGCACGGGGTCCCACAGACCACACACTGATGTGATGCGTGTGACGTGTACCGGAGAAAACACAGGTCACATAAAAATAAAGAATTTTATACTTACCTGTCTTCTGCGCTGCTGTCTCTACCGCTGCTGTTGCTTCCAGGACCGCTCATTATGCCTCATGAATATTCACTGCATTGACTACAGACCCAGAAGTAACAGCAGCGCCCGGGAAAGGTAAGTATACCAGCTCACGCTGTCCGTGTGCTATCCGGATGTCACATGGATAGCACAGGGAGAGAGCACATGGACACACACAAATACACACCTTCACCATGGACTGTGCAAAACGTTTCCACGGATGTGTGAAGGCGGCTTTAGATTGACAGGCCTCTCTCTATAAAGATGTATAGGACACATAGGGAAATACCTAAAAAAATCACTTGGGAACACTGTAAATGTGGAACTATTACTGCTACAGAGATGCGACACATCCAAGAAAGGAATAATGCAAGGTGGTTTAATGCAACAGGTTTCGAAGTGTTACCGCACTTCATCAGGAAATCCACCAGTATGACCAGCAATCATACTGGTGGATTTCCAGATGAAGAAATGGGTCATACTGGTGGATTTCCAGATGAAGAAGTGTGTTATACTGGTGGATTTTCTGATGAAGAAATGGGGTGGTCATACTGGTGGATTCCCTGATGAAGAAGTGGGTCATACTGGTGGATTTCCTGATGAAGAAGTGGGTCATTCTGGTGGATTTATTGATGAAGAAGTGGGGTGATCATACTGGTGAATTTCCTGATGAAGAAGTGGGTTATACTGGTGGATTTCCTGATTAAGAAGTGGGTCATTCTGGTGGATTTATTGATGAAGTGGGGTGATCACACTGGTGGATTTCCTGATGAAGTGGGTTATACTGGTGGATTTCCTGATGAAGAAGTGGGTTATACTCGTGGATTTTCTGATGAAGAAATGGGGTGGTCATACTGGTGGATTCCCTGATGAAGAAGTGGGGGGTCATACTGGTGGAATTTCCTGATGAAGAAGTGGGTCATTCTGGTGGATTTATTGATGAAGAAGTGGGGTGGTCATACTGGTGGATTTCCTGATGAAGAAGTGGGTCATACTGGTGGATTTCCTGATGAAGAAGTGGGGTGGTCATACTGGTGGAATTTCCTGATGAAGAAGTGGGTCATTTTGGTGGATTTATTGATGAAGAAGTGGGGTGGTCATACTGGTGGATTTCCTGATGAAGAAGTGGGTCATACTGGTGGATTTCCTGATGAAGAAGTGGGGTGGTCATACTGGTGGATTTCCTGATGAAGAAGTGGGGTGGTCATACTGGCGGATCTCCTGATGAAGAAGTGGGGTGGTCATACTGGCGAATTTCCTGATGAAGAAGTGCAGTAACACTTCGAAATGCATTGAATTAAACCACCTTGCATTACACCTCACTTGGAGGTATCGTAACTCCAGCAGCGCAGTAATAATTCCACATTTACAGTGTTCCCGAGTGATTTTTGGCCTCTTTAGCACGTGGACTCTGCAGCAGCTGGTTATAGGCCTAATATCTTTTTGTGTGATACACAACCTAGTAAGGTGAGCACATTCCATTATTACTTTAATTCTGTGTTATTGGGTAAGACTCTATTGCGCTCTTTTCCCTCCAGCTTTTTATATAGGGAAATACCTGTCAGATGGGGAACCGGGCATGTAGAAACCATAGGGGACAGGCCTCCTGGACTATTCATCCAACACGTATAGTCCTTGGATTTTTATCAGTGTGTTCTTCTATGAAATGCACCAGCGTTTTTATAATAAATAAAAATGGCTGAAATAGCAGAGCAAGTCCCTGATTCTTGCTGTTCAGGAACCATAAACTTCCTTTAAGGTTCCTTTAAAGGGATTGTGTTATTGGACAATGACTGTTTAAAGCAGGTTTTTATGTTATATGGATTTTTTTTTCCTTATAACTATATTACTAAAGAAAAATTCTAACAAAAACACAAAGAAATCTTGCAACTTCTGAGACAAATAGTGAACTCAGACTTCCTGTTCTGTCAACTTTTCAGAAGTCTCATTATCATCACAGACATGATTACAATGGCAGATTAAAAAAAAAATAACATTAACGAAAAAGAACAATCAAAACATAAATCTTGATCTTTAATAACACTTTAAAATGTAAGAATCTGTATTTTGGTGAAATTAATGCACTTTTTAGAGGCCAGAACCTCGCCAACTTTCGTGTGCACATGAACTATCAGCAGATTTTGCTTGCTCCATCCAGGGATGTCTCTGTAGTGAGAAAATAGCTTGGATACCTGTTCTTTGGTGGTTTTATAATGTATCTGTAGCTGAAGATCGTGAATGAATGGTGTCCAAGGGGAAACTGGGAATGAAGGGTATAGAAAAGTATGCACTAAAACAAAAAAAAAAAATCCGTACTAGGTTATATAGTCTCAGTATCAAAATAAATATGGTTTATATACAGAGTGGGCTTCGTATTAATGTCCCCGGGTGATCATAGGAGGAGAACAGTACCTTTATGTGTAAATGCAGGGATCTAAAAGTACCCAGAGGAGTCATCTCTCCGGCGTTTGCAGAACTGAAATTCTCAATATGCACTGACAGCCTTTGGCTTTGACGGATTGTTGGGAGTCGAAGATTTGTTACAGCTTGAGCACCATGTGGCGGTGAAAATAATTCTGTAACAGTAATCTAAATCAGAAAAAATACGTCACTGCTAAAAAAAAAATCATCACTTGTCACTGGTGAAAAACCTCCATTCCTCACCTGTCACTGGTGGAAAAACTCAGCATTCGATATTCCTCACTTATGTCAAAATAAAGGACTAAGATGCTTCATAGTTTTCTGCATCCAAATGTGAGTGTTTTGGAGGAGGTGGGGGGAAAATCAGAAGCCAGAAATAGCCGACCCGACTTTTCTCATGGATGGTCAATGATGTATGGACAAACTAACATCCAAGCCGTTGTGCAGCGCCCTTTAACCAAAATGAAGCCCATTTTTTGGAATAAATTAACATAAATCAGAACTGCAGACGTAACAATTGTGGTTTACGATTGTCAGATCATTACGTCTATGGATAACACTGCCTCTCCCGGGAGTTTACACCGATCACAGGGATTACACAAGAGGCAGATATGGAGGATACGTCGATGACGTCCATGCCGTTACTATTACAGCTTTATTCAAACGCAAACATATATATATATATTTATAGAGGTAAAACCGCCCCTTTTCAGTCAAAGTAAAAATATAGGTTATTATTTTTTTTTGTGCAACATTGGACTGATTAGAATAAGGAAACGATATAAAGAAACACCTAAAAATTAAGATGCCAGGTTGGTTGTGGTGCAAGAGCCAGACATTGTGCACAACCTTAGGATATGACTCCTTGTATTGGGGGGTGAAGGGAGGAGGTGGGATCCGAAGACGACCGTACTTTGCAGAGTGCGAGGTCGCACAGTCCCGCCATGCAGCAGAGATATCCCACAACAAAACTACAGGTAATACCGGGGAGTCTCCATCAACCAGAGTCCATGGTGAAGAGCTGAATGTCCTGCGGGCTCCAGTACAGGCCAACGCCTGCATTGTAAACTAAAGACCAGACGTAGGGGATGAAGAACTCCTCCGGCTGCTCCTCTTCTACGTACTTGAACTTCAGCTCTGGAAATTTCTATGGGGGAGAAAACAAGGAAGTTATTTATTTATTTATTTTTGTATTAGGATTATTACATTTTCAATTTAAATTGATTTTGAACCATAAGGTTTTCGAAACTAATAAGCAGGAAACGGATCCTAATTTTTGGCAGGTTCGGAAGACAAAAGGCAATGAGAATCATTAGGCTGCCCCCTGAAACCGAAATATGCTGCAGATACCCTCCCCCCACATTTTGGATCTTCACTTTAGTCAATGTTTGGAAGCATTTCCTATGATCCAGAGGTCCCAAACACGCGGCCCGGCCCCTGAGGCTGCTTCTTGCGGCCGCCAGACATCTAAACTCCGTGACGATTGCGGTCCGGTACACGGGGCCACCGCCGTTAACACTTTTAATCAGGTGAATATATTTTGTGGCACCGCGCAGAGAAGTAAGTCTCTACACATCTTTACTAATGGCATCTGTCGTTAGTAAAGATATGAGGAGAGCAGTGCTGCAAATCGATCACCAGAAGGAAAACGTTTATGGAGGTAGACCCGTGTACCAGACAGCAATCACCACTGGGTCTAGGTGTCTGCGTGCTGCAAGCGGCAGGTAAGAGGACACCAAGGGAACGGAGGACAGGTGAGAAGAATGTTTTTTGTTTTTTTTTTTGCCTGTGTTTGCCTGAACAACATCATAACAGGGGATCTTACTACAGAATGGGCAAATTACCACAGGGACAAGATGGGCACATTTCTAAAGGGGACAATATGAACAAATTACTACAGGGAACAATATGGGCACATTACTACAGGGGACAATATGGGGGCATTACTACAGGGGACAATATGGGCACATTACTACAAGGTGATAATATGGGCACATTACCAGAGGGGCAATATTGGCACATTACTAAAAGGGGACAATATGGGCACATTACCACAGGGAACAATATGGGCACATTACTACATGGGACAATATGGGCATATTATTACAAGGGGACAATATGAGCACATTACTACAAGGGGACAATATGAGCACATTACTACAGGGAACAATATGGGGACATTACTACACGGGACAATATGGGCACATTATTACAAGGAACAATATGGGCACATTACTACAAGGGGACAATATGGATATTTTACTACAAGGGAGAATATGGGCACATTGCTACAAGGGGAGAATATGAGCACATTACTACAGGGAACAATATGGGGACATTACTACACGGGACAATATGGGCACATTATTACAAGGAACAATATGGGCACATTACTACAAGGGGACAATATGGATATTTTACTACAAGGGAGAATATGGGCACATTGCTACAAGGGGAGAATATGAGCACATTACTACAGAGGACAATATGGGGACATTACTACAGGATGGGGGACATTATCAAAAGATGAGAACCAAAATGTAAATATTACTACAAAATGTTGGCCAAAATTACTATATGGTGGTAATTGTAAAATGAGACGTATTACAAGAAGGGGATAAAACGTAAAAAAAAATAAAAAAAGTGCACATTTGTTATAATAAATGAGAGAAAACTGTTAAAAAAACCCAAAACGTGATCCAAAGGTGTCTAGAAAAAAAAACATGCGATCACTAAAAATGTCACTGGGTCCAGCAAAGAATAAGGCCCCCCAAATAAATGTTTTTTGTATGTGTGGCCCATATACTCAGTTTGAGACCCCTGCTCTACTCTATCCGTATGGCACATAAAAGCCCAGTTGATGGGTCACCGGTGCACTCAGGGCTGTGCAGTGTTTTCGTTGGGCACTTCTCGTTCCTGATCTGAACCCTCTCCAGCCGTCTCGGCTGCACTCTTGTAGTCCGCAGCAGAACACAGAGTACTCGGCTCTTACATTACAGCAACAATGGGAAAAAAGTCATTGAAGTTTGGAAGCCGGGAAATGTTGGGGGGGAGCTTTGTGTGATATAAAAGCCATTGAGTGAATGGGAGAGAGGCGGCAGAACTGGTTAATGTCTGCTCTCATAGATGCCATATACATGTTTACCACCTACTATACAAACACTACAAGTCATTCAATAGACGGATAATGAAAACTCCCTGTGCAGACAATGGCTCTATCATACAAGTGCTGAGTGATTAGTCTCTGTAGAGCACGCCATTGTCTCTTATGGAGCAGCCGACATGAGACCCTCCATTCAGCGCAGCGTCACAATGCCATTTCCTCGGGAATCAAACATAATGGAGGGGTTTTTTTTTTCTTCTTTGGACATTTAAGTTTTAATAATACACAAGACTTTCGGCTGGAATTCTATGTATCGCCATTAGCCTGAGAAAAGACAATTTACCACTGATTTCCTCTGCGCAGGAAATGGATATTATCAGTCCCTCCATCTCCCATGTGTATTCTGACACTAAGATTACAGAACTCTCATAACTGTCTGGGTCACTGCTGTCCGAGTGTCTGCAATACTACGTACGTACGATACTGAATGGCGCCAGCCACATATAAATATAGCACATGTCCTGGCCCATATTCTTATACATTGTGCAGTATTATAGTAGTTATATTCTTATACATTGTGCAGTATTATAGTAGTTATATTCTTATACATTGTGCAGTATTATAGTAGTTGTATTCTTATACAGTGTGCAGTATTATAGTAGTTGTATTCTTATGCATTGTGCAGTATTATAGTAGTTATATTCTTATACATTGTGTAGTATTATAGTAGTTATATTCTTGTACATAGGAGAAGTATTATAGTAGTTATATTCTTGTACATAGGGGGCAGTATTATAGTAGTTATATTCTTGTACATAGGGGGCACTATTATAGTAGTTATATTCTTGTACATAGGGGGCACTATTATAGTAGTTATATTCTTGTCCATAGGGGGCAGTATTATAGTAGTTATATTCTTGTACATAGGGGCAGTATTATAGTAGTTATATTCTTGTACATAGGGGGCAGTATTATAGTAGCTATATTCTTGTACATAGGAGCAGTATTATAGTAGTTATATTCTTATACAGTATTATAGTAGTTATATTCTTATACATAGGGGCAGTATTATAGTAGTTATATTGTTGTACATAGGGGGCAGTATTATAGTAGTTATATTCTTGTACATAGGGGGCAGTATTATAGTAGCTATATTCTTGTACATAGGGGCAGTATTATAGTAGTTATATTCTTGTATATAGGAGCAGTATTATAGTAGTTATATTCATGTACATAGGGGGCAGTATTACAGTAGTTATATTCATGTACATAGGGGGCACTATTATAGTAGTTATATTCTTGTACATAGGGGGCAGTATTATAGTAGTTATATTCTTGTACATAGGAGCAGTATTACAGTAGTTATATTCATGTACATAGGGGGCAGTATTATAGTAGTTATATTCTTGTACATAGGAGCAGTATTATAGTAGTTATATTCTTGTTCATAGGGGGCAGTATTATAGTAGTTATATTGTTGTACATAGGGGCAGTAATATAGTAGTTATATTCTTGTACATAGGGGGCAGTATTATAGTAGTTATATTCTTGTACACAGGAGCAGTATTATAGTAGTTATATTCTTATACAGTATTATAGTAGTTATATTCTTGTTCATAGGGGGCAGTATTATAGTAGTTATATTGTTGTACATAGGGGCAGTATTATAGTAGTTATATTCTTGTACATAGGAGCAGTATTATAGTAGTTATATTCTTGTACATAGGGGGCAGTATTATAGTAGTTATATTCTTGTACATAGGGGGCACTATTATAGTAGTTATATTCTTGTACATAGGGGGCACTATTATAGTAGTTATATTCTTGTCCATAGGGGGCAGTATTATAGTAGTTATATTCTTGTACATAGGGGCAGTATTATAGTAGTTATATTCTTGTACATAGGGGGCAGTATTATAGTAGCTATATTCTTGTACATAGGAGCAGTATTATAGTAGTTATATTCTTATACAGTATTATAGTAGTTATATTCTTATACATAGGGGCAGTATTATAGTAGTTATATTGTTGTACATAGGGGGCAGTATTATAGTAGTTATATTCTTGTACATAGGGGGCAGTATTATAGTAGCTATATTCTTGTACATAGGGGCAGTATTATAGTAGTTATATTCTTGTATATAGGAGCAGTATTATAGTAGTTATATTCATGTACATAGGGGGCAGTATTACAGTAGTTATATTCATGTACATAGGGGGCACTATTATAGTAGTTATATTCTTGTACATAGGGGGCAGTATTATAGTAGTTATATTCTTGTACATAGGAGCAGTATTACAGTAGTTATATTCATGTACATAGGGGGCAGTATTATAGTAGTTATATTCTTGTACATAGGGGGCAGTATTATAGTAGTTATATTCTTGTTCATAGGGGGCAGTATTATAGTAGTTATATTGTTGTACATAGGGGCAGTATTATAGTAGTTATATTCTTGTACATAGGGGGCAGTATTATAGTAGTTATATTCTTGTACACAGGAGCAGTATTATAGTAGTTATATTCTTATACAGTATTATAGTAGTTATATTCTTGTACATAGGGGGCAGTATTATAGTAGTTATATTCTTGTACATAGGGGGCAGTATTATAGTAGTTATATTCTTGTACATAGGGGGCAGTATTATAGTAGTTATATTCTTGTACATAGGAGCAGTATTATAGTAGTTATATTCTTGTACATAGGAGCAGTATTATAGTAGTTATATTCTTGTACATAGGAGCAGTATTATAGTAGTTATATTCTTGTACATAGGGGGCAGTATTATAGTAGTTATATTCTTGTACATAGGGGGCAGTATTATAGTAGTTATATTCTTGTACATAGGGGGCAGTATTATAGTAGTTATATTCTTGTACATAGGAGCAGTATTATAGTAGTTATATTCTTGTACATAGGAGCAGTATTATAGTAGTTATATTCTTGTACATAGGAGCAGTATTATAGTAGTTATATTCTTGTACATAGGAGCAGTATTATAGTAGTTATATTCTTGTACATAGGGGGCAGTATTATAGTAGTTATATTCTTGTACATAGGGGGCACTATTATAGTAGTTATATTCTTGTACATAGGAGCAGTATTATAGTAGTTATATTCTTGTACATAGGGGGCAGTATTATAGTAGTTATATTCTTGTCCATAGGGGGCAGTATTATAGTAGTTATATTCTTGTACATAGGGGCAGTATTATAGTAGTTATATTCTTATACATAGGAGCAGTATTATAGTAGTTATATTCTTGTACATAGGGGGCAGTATTATAGTAGCTATATTCTTGTACATAGGAGCAGTATTATAGTAGTTATATTCTTATACAGTATTATAGTAGTTATATTCTTGTACATAGGGGGCAGCATTATAGTAGTTATATTCTTGTACATAGGGGGCAGTATTATAGTAGCTATATTCTTGTACATAGGGGCAGTATTATAGTAGTTATATTCTTATACATAGGAGCAGTATTATAGTAGTTATGTTCTTGTACATAGGAGCAGTATTATAGTAGTTATATTCTTGTACATAGGAGCAGTATTACAGTAGTTATATTCATGTACATAGGAGCAGTATTATAGTAGTTATATTCTTGTACATAGGGGGCAGTATTATAGTAGTTATATTCTTGTTCATAGGGGGCAGTATTATAGTAGTTATATTCTTGTATATAGGAGCAGTATTATAGTAGTTATATTCATGTACATAGGGGCAGTATTATAGTAGTTATATTCTTGTATATAGGAGCAGTATTATAGTAGTTATATTCTTATACATAGGAGCAGTATTATAGTAGTTATATTCTTATACATAGGAGCAGTATTATAGTAGTTATATTCTTGTACATAGGGGCAGTATTACAGTAGTTATATTCATGTACATAGGGGGCAGTATTATAGTAGTTATATTCTTATACATAGGAGCAGTATTATAGTAGTTATATTCTTGTACATAGGGGGCAGTATTATAGTAGTTATATTCTTGTTCATAGGGGGCAGTATTATAGTAGTTATATTCTTGTACATAGGAGCAGTATTATAGTAGTTATATTCTTGTACATAGGAGCAGTATTATAGTAGTTATATTCTTGTACATAGGAGCAGTATTATAGTAGTTATATTCTTGTACATAGGGGGCAGTATTATAGTAGTTATATTCTTGTACATAGGGGGCAGTATTATAGTAGTTATATTCTTGTACATAGGGGGCACTATTATAGTAGTTATATTCTTGTACATAGGAGCAGTATTATAGTAGTTATATTCTTGTACATAGGGGGCAGTATTATAGTAGTTATATTCTTGTCCATAGGGGGCAGTATTATAGTAGTTATATTCTTGTACATAGGGGCAGTATTATAGTAGTTATATTCTTATACATAGGGGCAGTATTATAGTAGTTATATTCTTGTATATAGGAGCAGTATTATAGTAGTTATATTCATGTACATAGGGGGCAGTATTACAGTAGTTATATTCATGTACATAGGGGGCAGTATTATAGTAGTTATATTCTTGTACATAGGGGCAGTATTATAGTAGTTATATTCTTGTACATAGGGGGCAGTATTATAGTAGTTATATTCTTGTTCATAGGGGGCAGTATTATAGTAGTTATATTCTTGTACATAGGGGCAGTATTATAGTAGTTATATTCTTATACATAGGAGCAGTATTATAGTAGTTATATTCTTGTACATAGGGGGCAGTATTATAGTAGCTATATTCTTGTACATAGGAGCAGTATTATAGTAGTTATATTCTTGTACATAGGGGCAGTATTATAGTAGTTATATTCTTGTACATAGGGGGCAGTAGTAAAGTTATATTCTTGTACACAGGAGCAGTAGTATAGTAGTTATATTCTTGTACATAGGGGGCAGTATTATAGTAGTTATATTCTTGTTCATAGGGGGCAGTATTATAGTAGTTATATTCTTGTACATAGGGGCAGTATTATAGTAGTTATATTCTTGTACATAGGGGCAGTATTATAGTAGTTATATTCTTATACATAGGAGCAGTATTATAGTAGTTATATTCTTGTACATAGGGGGCAGTATTATAGTAGCTATATTCTTGTACATAGGGGGCAGTATTATAGTAGTTATATTCTTGTACATAGGGGGCAGTATTATAGTAGTTATATTCTTGTACATAGGGGCAGTATTATAGTAGTTATATTCTTGTACATAGGGGCAGTATTATAGTAGCTATATTGTTGTACATAAGAGCAGTATGATAGTAGTTATATTCTTGTACATAGGAGCAGTATTATAGTAGTTATATTCTTGTACATAGGGGGCAGTATTATAGTAGTTATATTCTTGTCCATAGGGGGCAGTATTATAGTAGTTATATTCATGTACATAGGGGGCAGTATTACAGTAGTTATATTCATGTACATAGGGGGCAGTATTATAGTAGTTATATTCTTGTACATAGGGGCAGTATTATAGTAGTTATATTCTTGTACATAGGGGGCAGTATTATAGTAGTTATATTCTTGTTCATAGGGGGCAGTATTATAGTAGTTATATTCTTGTACATAGGGGCAGTATTATAGTAGTTATATTCTTATACATAGGAGCAGTATTATAGTAGTTATATTCTTGTACATAGGGGGCAGTATTATAGTAGCTATATTCTTGTATATAAGAGCAGTATTATAGTAGTTATATTCTTATACAGTATTATAGTAGTTATATTCTTATACATAGGGGCAGTATTATAGTAGTTATATTCTTGTACATAGGGGGCAGCATTATAGTAGTTATATTCTTGTACATAGGGGGCAGTATTATAGTAGTTATATTCTTATACATAGGGGCAGTATTATAGTAGTTATATTCTTGTATATAGGAGCAGTATTATAGTAGTTATATTCATGTACATAGGGGGCAGTATTACAGTAGTTATATTCATGTACATAGGGGGCAGTATTATAGTAGTTATATTCTTGTACATAGGGGCAGTATTATAGTAGTTATATTCTTGTACATAGGGGGCAGTATTATAGTAGTTATATTCTTGTTCATAGGGGGCAGTATTATAGTAGTTATATTCTTGTACATAGGGGCAGTATTATAGTAGTTATATTCTTATACATAGGGGGCAGTATTATAGTAGTTATATTCTTGTACATAGGGGCAGTATTATAGTAGTTATATTCTTGTACATAGGGGGCAGTAGTATAGTTATATTCTTGTACACAGGAGCAGTAGTATAGTAGTTATATTCTTGCACATAGGGGGCAGTATTATAGTAGTTATATTCTTGTTCATAGGGGCAGTATTATAGTAGTTATATTCTTGTTCATAGGGGGCAGTATTATAGTAGTTATATTCTTGTACATAGGGGCAGTATTATAGTAGTTATATTCTTGTACATAGGGGGCAGTATTATAGTAGTTATATTCTTGTTCATAGGGGGCAGTATTATAGTAGTTATATTCTTGTACATAGGGGCAGTATTATAGTAGTTATATTCTTATACATAGGAGCAGTATTATAGTAGTTATATTCTTGTACATAGGGGGGAGTATTATAGTAGCTATATTCTTGTACATAGGAGCAGTATTATAGTAGTTATATTCTTGTACATAGGGAGCAGTATTATAGTAGTTATATTCTTGTACATAGGGGGCAGTATTATAGTAGTTATATTCTTGTACATAGGGGCAGTATTATAGTAGTTATATTCTTGTACATAGGGGGCAGTAGTATAGTTATATTCTTGTACACAGGAGCAGTAGTATAGTAGTTATATTCTTGCACATAGGGGGCAGTATTATAGTAGTTATATTCTTGTTCATAGGGGGCAGTATTATAGTAGTTATATTCTTGTACATAGGGGCAGTATTATAGTAGTTATATTCTTATACATAGGAGCAGTATTATAGTAGTTATATTCTTGTACATAGGGGGCAGTATTATAGTAGTTATATTCTTGTACATAGGGGGCAGTATTAGAGTAGTTATATTCTTGTTCATAGGGGGCACTATTATAGTAGTTATATTCTTGTACATAGGGGCAGTATTATAGTAGTTATATTCTTGTACATAGGGGCAGTATTATAGTAGCTATATTCTTGTACATAAGAGCAGTATGATAGTAGTTATATTCTTGTACATAGGAGCAGTATTATAGTAGTTATATTCTTACATATAGGGGCAGTATTTATACATCAAATCTGCATCTCCTGGCAAAACAAAAAAAAAAAAAAAATCAAAACCGCACCAGGTTTTCATCCATTTTTTTGGTGTTAATAGATGCAGTATTGGTGTATAAATTCCAGCATCAAATGTGCATGTCCTGCAGAAAACCTCACAAAATTTGCAGTTTTGATGCAGTTTCGGTGCGGTGTTCTGCCAGATATGCATATTTGGTGCAGAAATTTGGTACACACATTTAGCACCAAATTTGCATTTTCTGGCATAAAATCGCACTGAAAACACTTTTTTGTCAGGACATGCAGATTTGGTGCTGGAATTTATACACCCAATACCTGCACTAAACTGTGTTTTTGGTGTTTATTTCTTTAAACTTACAGGGTTAGTAACCGACGGGGGTCTCTTAGAACCCTCCCATTACTGACCTCGAGCTTGATGACAGCTGTGATTTCTAACAAATCACAGCTGTCATTAACCCCTTATGTTACCCCAATTGCCACCACACCAGGGCAATCGGGAAGAGCAGGATAAAGCGCCGGAATTGTCGCATCTAATGGATGTGACAATTCAAGGGTGACTGCAGGCTGCTGTTTTTAGGCTTGGGGGGGGTCCAATAACCTTGGGCCTCCACAGCCTGAGAATACCAGGCCCCAGCTGTAAGCTTTATCTTGGCTCTGTATCAAATTGGGGGGGGGAATGGCATTTTTTTAAACTATTTATTTAAATATTTTTTTTTTAAAAAGCTGTATGAGGTCCTCATATATTGATACACAGCAAAGTTATCGCTCACAACTGGGGGCTGCTGCCTGTAGCTGTCTGCATTATCTGCACTGGGTATCAATATAGGCGAACCCTACATCATTATTTTTCCCAATTATTTATGATTGGACCCGGAAGCAGTGTGAAAGCTGCATGGGTGACTCGGTAAGTGTCCTGCGCTAATCCTCCTAGCAATTACTACCACCATTTCACAGCACAATGTTCGAGTACCCATAGACTTATATGGGGTTCGATATCCAAGCTCAAGTCTGTTTTTTTTTTTTTTTTTAAGTCCGGCCGGATCTACCAAACCCGAACATCTGCAGATTCGCCCCTCTCTATCCACAAACCTCCTCAGCCTCCAATAAATCATATTACAGTGCCACATTAAGTACTGGCTATGGTGGAGGGTGATGCAGCTACAGTTTTAGGCTATGTGCACACGCTGCGTTTTTTTGACGATGCGTTTTTGTGCATTTTTGGCCACTAAAAACGCACCCGCGGCAAAAATGCATGCGTTTTTACCGCGATTTGGTGTGTTTTTGGCTGCGTTTTGCAGCGTTTTTGATCTCTGCGTTTTTCCAATGCATTGCATGGAGGGAAAACGCAAAAAAACGCAGGAAAGAATTGACATGTCCATTTTTTTTTTTAAGCTAAAAAACGCAGCTTAAAAAAATAGTTGTGTGCGGACAGCAAAAATGAAAACTCAGACTTTGCTGGGGAAGCAAAGTCATGCAGTTTTGAGGCCAAAACCGCACCCGAAAAACGCGCAAAAACGCACTGTGTGAACTTACCCTTACTCTTTGTACCTGCGAGACTGCATGCGGTCACTGGGACGTGGAGAGCTCATCAATATCTTATTGGTGGCGGTCTCACACCTAGCACTCCCTTAGATTAGGTGCTAGAAGCTCTGACAGCGACTGAATGTAACCTGTGCGACAGAGCAACACACCACTGTTTATTGGCTGCTGTCAGGCACTGCAGAACAGCTCCATTCATTTCAATGGGCATCCGCCCTCCACGGATATTAATGACCTAACCCGTGGTAGGTGATCAATAGTGACGTAGAGAAAAACCCCTTTAAGCAACTTTCTAAATAGTTATTAAAAATGTTCCATCATTGTGCTGCTGCAGAGCGTTCATTATCTAGGAGAATGATGTCCAGAAATGTTACAAATCTGTCAACAGTTCCTACCTAGTTCTGCTGCCCTCTCTGCTCTGCCTCGCCTTTCTCAAAGTGTTAGTGATTGTCGCAGGGAGTGGGTTCTACCCAAATCTGCGGTGAAGGGAGAAAGTATGTACAGTCTCAAGGAGGGTAGAGAAGATGAGCCATGAAAAGGAGAACACAGAAAGAGGAAATAAGTGGAGGATAGAAGCTGTGCTGATATATGAGCTAATCAAGATAGCAGCACCCTGTATATACACGCATGTCACATCCAGCCTATATTAGTAGAAGGAACACACACAGCTCACATCCAGCCTACATTACTAGGAGTGAGCCACATAGACCTCACATCCAGCCTATATTACTGAAAGGGACACTCCCACAACAAAACAATTCAAAACTTTGGTCAGGCTGCAAACAGAATCTCACAGGGTCTCAAAAAGAATGAAGAAAACTCTGTACAATTAACTAAAAGTCGTCACTAACGTATACAAATAATTTTTGTTCATGTGAACAGTTTTCATAGCCTTTAAAAGGAGCCAACCAGCAGGATTTTCATATTTAAAGTAAAGCCAGTGCTATACTGGTGCTCGGATGCTGAATGTAAGGATAGCTTTTATTCACACATTGGATGTTTTATTTCAGAAATATGTGGAAGTAAAGTTCCAGCAATCCACTGTTATTTGATTGACAGGTGCAACAGGGGCAGGAATATGTGGGTTGGGTCTTGCTATCTATTCCTGCCAATGTCTGCCTGCCTGGTCTTCCTTCCTCTGTCGCTTGTGCAGTAGCACTTGTAAGTATTGCAGCAAACTCTTCACTAACACGGCGTCTGAGTCTGCGCCTGCACATAGCGCTATCTCCGGCGCCATCTTTGAGAACACTACCTTTACTATGCGAGGGTGGAGCATGTGCCCCTCGCATCCTCTACTCATGACTGCGGGAGTGTGCGTGGTCACAATAGAAGTGGATACTGCCCCCAAAATCAGCTCACCGCAGACCGCACCCACAAGAACATGAGCCGCACAATACTTACAAATGATACTGCGCATGCGCTGGAATTAGCATCTATGACAGGGAGAGGAAGACCAGGCAGGCAGAAGGGGCGGGAATAGATAGCAAGACCCAACCCACATATTCACTTCCTGTTGCACCTGTCAATCAAATAGCAGTGCATTCCTGGAACTTTACTTGCACATATTTCTGAAATAAAACCTCCAATCTCAGAACAGAAGGTATGGTTACATTCGGCATCCGAGCGCCAGTATAGCACTGGCTTTACTTTATATATGAAAATCCTGCTGGTTGGGTCCCTTTAAGGATAGACTCATAGAATCGTGTAAATTGATATATTCACACCAATCATACAAGTCACCCAAAATCACTATAATACTAAATCAATCAAAAAATGGGGTTCAACGACAAATTAGTTGCAGATTTGAGCACTTCTATACAAACAACCCTTCTGAGAGCGGTTTCTAAATCCGCCTCTTTCATCACGATATATCTGATAACCCCCCTGTCCGCCTTCGTCTATGTTGCGGAGCATGAGAACAGTTATGTAGGTCTATGGTATAGTATCCACATTGTGTAGAAGGTTTACATTTCTCGTAGCAGAAGCCCTCAGGATGTCACCGGCCGGGATATGAAAGACACAGCCGTTCTTTAGAGTCGGACTGACAGCGCGGCCTGGAAACCGTTTGTCAACTTGATGACGGCCGGTGATGTTGATGTAGCACAGCTAAGAGGTATGGTTACACAGCCCGACTGATGTGGACTCGCTCGTGGCCAAGATTTAAGCTCACCTCATGCTCGCTGTCAAACGGTAAAACTTAATAACTTTTGATCACAGGCAGATTTGAAAGAGTAGTTACAGAATGAAAGGCTCTTTTAACCCCGTGCCAATCCACTAAGCCGGACCCTGCAACCTGCAGCTCCGAAACCTCACGAGGCTCCGCCAGGAGCACGAGGTGGTGAGTGACGGGCGCCCCTGTCCATCTCAAGACGACAACTAGGTGACGAGGGGCTGGAGGTAGAGCAAGGACAGCTATGAAGATGGATGGAGGTCATCGTGAATGTGCAATTCATTTCTGATCACCGTTCCTTAGGGGTCCAGCAACACCATGGCAATTAAACGCAATTATTTGCATTAACATCTTATTCTTATATTGCTAACATATTCTGCGGGGTTGTATGATGATCGTCATCACTTACATCAATCCCTGTCCTCATTGGGGCTCACAATCGAGACTAAAAAAAGAACATTAACCCATGCAAAAGTATGGAGAACATTCAAGCTAGCTGCCCTTTGTTAGATTTGAACCCAGGACCCCATAAAAATTAGTGTTAACTAATGAGATTCTCCAAAATTTCTTAACAGAAATGCCAAAATATTATTACAGCACCCACGGAAAATCTAAATATAATATATTTAAGAAAAAGAACATGACGATCATCCAATGTGGACCATCAAAGTCACAATTTAAAAGCCCATTCCCTTTGTTTTCGAGGGAGATTCCACAGTTAGTGGCTTCCTTCCCAACTCTTATTGAAACCGCATGAATGGTCAACTGAGCGTATGTATGCGGGGGTCTTGAAAGGCACCTTTATAAAGGTGTATGAGCATCTTTAAGGTCCCTTGGTTGAACGATCGTTCGGATGACCACCATCTTCCCAACTCTCATAAACCGGAACGCTCAGTTTGGCCGAGTGAACCTTTGTTCTCTACAAGAGAGTCGCTACATAGCCGAACAAAAGGATGGGTCATCTATAGGCAATATTTGGGAGGCCCCTATACATGTTAAGGCCCTGTTACACGCTACGATATATCTTACGATATGTCGTCGGGGTCACTGATTCCGTGACGCACATCCGGCATCATTTTATATCGTAGCGTGTCACAGCTACGAGCGACTGTGAACGAGCAAAAATACTCACCTTATTGTTGCTCGTTGACACGTCGCTCATTTTCAAAATATCGGTCAAATTCCTGGATGCAGGTTGTTCATCCTACCCGGGGTAGCACACATCGCAACGTGTGACACCCCGGGAACGACGAACACAGCTTACCTGCGTCCCGTCGGCAATGCGGAAGGAAGGAGGTGGGCGGGATGTTACATCCCGCTCATCTCCGCCCCTCCGCTTCTATTGGGCGGCTGCTGTGTGACGTCGCTGTGACGCCGAACGTCCCTCCCCCTTCAGGAAGAGGATGTTCGCTGCTCACAGCAAGGTCGTTTGAAAGGTAAGTACGTGTGACAGGGGTTACCGACTTTGTGCGACACGGGCAACAAATTGCCCGTGTTGCACAAACGATGGGGGTGGGTGCGATTGCACGATAAATCGACGCGTGTAACGGGGCCTTTAGACTCATGGCTGATCCCACTGATATTGGTGGCTTTGGGTAACTTTTGTCTAATGCATATAGGAGCTTATAGATTCAACTATTGAGGATCTTGCCCAAGTTTCTCCATGACTTCTACTTGTCCGCCAAGGAAAGCTTGGATCAATTACTACGACTTTGGGTGCTGGAGATCCCAAAACGGTCAAAAGAAAACATGTTTATTTTATTGGTTGAGGTTTTTATTTAAGGAATGTGATAACAGGAGATGTTTTTTTTCTAACCATGCTCCTGCCCACCGCATAGGTTTTTCATCTACAGATGGTGCCATGTTGAAGTTCTCCACAGTTGGTAAGGAAAATGTCTGTCCACAAGAAATGCCAAAGTGACTTACGTGGAAAGATAAGGGACAGATTGTTCACCTAGTAATAAGGCAAATCATTCTATGATGGAAATACCGTTTTGAACTCCACTGATAATGCCTTCCTTCCCATCACCTGTTGAAAAAGCATGAATGCTTAACTGAGCGTGAGTGGGAATCTTGAAAGGCAGCTTCAAGAAATGTCGGAGCATCTTTAAGGTCCCCTTGGTTGATTATTCGTATGACCACCATCTTCCCAGCTTCCCCATAAACCGGAACGCTCTGTCTGGCCAAGTGCTCCTTTGTTCTCTACAAGAGAGCCACTACAAAGCTGAACAAAAGGATAGGTCACCTATAAGAAAATATTTGGGAGGCCCACCATACACATTAGACTTGTGGCCGATCCCACTGATATCGGTAGTTTAGTTTAATGCGTATAGGGGGGTCTTAGATTCAATTATTGAGGTTCTTGCCCATGTTTCTCCATATTTGTCGGCCAAGGAAAGATTGAATCAATTACTACGACTTTGGAACTTCTTGGGGTCTCTAGCACCCAAAGAAAACATGATTATTTTGTTGGGTGGTGGTGACAAGATGTGTTTTTCTAAAGATGCTCCTGGCCACCACATAGGCTTTTCCTCTACAAATGGTGCCATGTTGAAGTTCTCCGCAGTTGGTAAGGAATATTGCTGTCCAGAATAAATGCCAAAGTGACTTACGTGGAAAGATGAGGGACACATTGTTCATCTAGTAATAAGGCAAACCATTCTATGATGGAAATACCGCTTTGAACAACCGAATCTTACCACGGGAATACATAAAGGGAGACAGGACAGGACAGGTGTCTACAAAGCGGTGAGACAAAGGAGACAGTGTGGTGGACAGCGTGACCTCTCCGTGATCCTGGCTCCCTATCATTCCGAATGGCTACCACTCATGTGAGCCTGATGTCAGGCACAGACTGAGCCATGAGAACCGGCCTGGTGTCTGCTCCTAATTGTTGCTTAAGTCAACAGGGCTTGAGATAAAAAAGCCTCATCGCTGTAATTGCCGGGGGAGATAATACATGAGCGAGTTCATTATTTATAAGGATGTGGCTAGGCCTAATAATAAACTGCCACTCTGCAACATGATTACAACAAGGATGACAATGTTTGTGAAGCTGACCGTGGCATTAATAATGGAGGGAAACCTTATCTTCCGGAGGCTCAGTGTCACTTGGCCGGCTGTCTGTTGCTCTTGGAATTTAGAACTGACATCTCCTTCTTTCCCCTCCGACTTTTGCTATCACAACTCTTGGTCTTCACCGGAATTATTTTTCTTCAATTTTCCAACTCAAGCGCCTCTTTCCTTCCAGATAATAACACTATCTTCTTATGTGTGGAGTTACCATTTCAGTAATTCCACCAAAACAGGTCTGTGCACAATGGACAAGCACCGTATTGTACAGTAAATGGAATGAGAATACCATTTGGTTGGGGTGCAGGATGGGTGGTCACCGGCACGCAAACTCGGGTGGTTTCTATCTAGTCTGAAATATTCCGAATGATTGAAGAGGAAAGCAAAGTAATCTGCAGCATTCCTTATACTTATAGAGGCTCTCTCATCAAGACAAACCCCTGACCAAACGCCCTATAAAAAGGGGGGATTGAAGACCAGCCGGACACCCAATAAGCATCAGAATGGGAGACACAGGTCTTTCAACAGATTGTCTTTCTACACGGTTCAAAGTGAAAGAGAAAGACACTCTCCGTTGCACCACTGACCTCCTGTCCTTCCCTCCCATTTTGATGCTTATTGGGTTCCCGACTGGCCTTCAATCTTCTGCTTCCGCTGTAAAGGAAACCAAACATGAGCATTTTCCTATATAAGGTGCAGCCAGTGCAGTACTGGCACTATCGGGCACATTGTGTACATACCATCAGGGGGCAGCTTGGGTGTGTAGGCTGTGAAATCCAACTTTATAAAGTTTGAAAATTCATGCATTTTTTGATTGACGTGTGCACCTTTCCAGATAATGTCCGGGCTGGTTATGCACATGATTCCCGCCCCCCCGCCGCCTGCTCCTCCCTCCCTCTGGCCGTATGTAAATTTCTAATCTTCAGTTACATGGCGTCGGATTTAGCGCCTGCGCATAGCGCTCATCTCCGGCACCGTGTTTCTGCTTCTGAAGCCCACAGTATTATGGTGCATGAGAGGGCGGCGCATGCGCCCTCGCTTCTTCAGATCTGTTGTGACCGCGGGAGCACGCACGGTCACAACAGGACTGGAGCACAGCTGATCTTACCGATTAGCTGCAGCAGACGATATCGTAGCAGATGTCTGCTGCAGCTAATCAGGGTAAGATCAGCTGTGCTCCAGTCCTGTTGTGACCGCGTGCGCTCACGCGGTCACAACAGATCTGAAGAAGCAAGGGCGCATGCGCCGCCCTCTCATGCACCGCCCTCTCATCTCATGCACCATAATACTGTGGGCCTCAGAAACATGGCGCCGGAGATGAGCGCTATGCGCAGGCGCTAACTTCGATGCCTTGTAACTGAAGATTAGAAATTTACATACGGCCAGTGAGAGGGAGGAACAGGCGGGGGGGGGGCTTCAATACACGCGCATAACCCGCCCGGACTTTAGCAGCGAGGTGCACACGTCAATCAAAAAGTGCATGAATTTTCAAACTTTATAAAGTTGGATTTCACAGCCTAAACACCCGAGCTGCCCACTAATGGTATGTACACAACGTGCCTGATAGTGCCAGGACTGCACTGGCTGCACCTTATATAGGAAAATGCTGATGTTTGGTTCCCTTTAACACAACAGATGCCAGCTCAGTCAATCACTGGCCTGGCTGGGGGTGTAGCTCAGCAAATGATTGGCTGGGTAGCTCTTCCCGGAAGCAGAGACCGGTAGTGACTCAGGGAGCATCAGAAAAAGTTGACCAGAGGTACAGTGGATATAATAATGCCATGCACCCCTATTAACATGACCGGTTTTGCCATCTTAAAAAAAAAATCATACCAAGAGAAATCATTTCAGAACTTTTTCCACCTTCAATGTCACCAATAATCTGTACAAATTCATTGAAAAAACAACTGAAAATATATTTTTTGGGGCGGATGACTACCATTACCAAGCCTAAAATAAGGTAGTTGTATAAGTTTTAACACCCCCTTATTAGGGATGTGGTTGTGTTCAGGATTAGCCAATCACATTTACACTAATATTAAAGAACTGTCAGTGCACGGCCGCCAAAATTTACAGTGATTCGTATTACCCCATATAATTTTTCACTGTTCGAGGAGGATTTCCTTACATATTCTTAGTTGCCTTTTACAGCAAAAGCCATGATCCATGAACAGCTAACAACACAGCAAAGGTCCATAAACAGCTGAGAATACAGCAAAGGTCCATAAACAACTGACAACACAGCAAAGGTCCATAAACAACTGACAACACAGCAAAGGTCCATAAATAGCTGACAACACAGCATTGTTGAAAGTTAACGGTCAGAAAAAGAGTAACATTTTTTCTAAAGGCATTAGATATACCATGGAGCACTGTTACTGTGTCATCAAGAAGTGGTGTAAAGTTTGCACAACAGTCACAATACCTAGATCTGGATGAAGAAAATTAGTCTGGGAAGCCTAGAGCAACATAAAAGGAGCGGCAGGAATTTGTGGCAAGTACTAGTTGTTTACTTTGTTTGACAAAAATCTTCCGTATTTTTTATACGTCTGGCTTGTGAGTTTAAGACAAAGCCTTTTCTTACAAAGAAAAACTTCCAAGCATGGCTAGGGTTTGCCAAAACGCAAAATTGGAAAATGTATTATTGTCGGATGATACCATGGCTGACCTTTATTTTTACAATAATTCCAAAAGGTATATTTGGCACAAAACCAACACAGCACATCGCCAAAAGATCACCATACCCACAGTGAAGCATGGTGGAGGCAGCATTATGCTTTCAGGCTGTTTTCCGGCAACTGGACTGGGGCTTTTGTAAAGGTGGAGTGAAATATGAACAGTTCCAAGTGTCAGTCGATTTTGCAACAAAACAGTCACACGTCTGCTGAAAAGCTGAAGATAAAGAGAAATTTCACCTTTCTGCACGACAATGACCCTATATGTCCTCCAAGTCAACAAAAGAAAGGCTTAATCGGAAGAAGAGCGAGGTTTTGGAATGTCCCAGTCAGAGCCAAGGCCTGAATCCAATTGTAAACCTATGGCTGACTTTTTACCAGTTCCAAAAGATATATTTGACACAAAAACAACAGCACATCACCAAAAGATCACCATACCCACAGTGAAGCATGGTAGAGGCAGCATTACGCTTTCAGGCTGTTTTCCGTCAACTGGAATTGGAGCTTTAGTAAAGGTGGAGGGAATTATGAGCAGTTTCAAATAGTCAATTTTGCAACAAAATAGTCACGCCTCTGCTGAAAAGCTAAAGATAAAAGAGAAATTTCACCTTTCAGCACGATATTGACCCTAAGTACGGTAACTTCCAAGTCAACAAAAGAAAGGCTTCAGGCTTTCGAATGGTCGAGCCAGAGCCAAGGCCTGAATCCAATTGTAAACCTGTGGGTGACCTGAAGAGGGCGCTGTACACAGGAGATGCCCTAGAAGTCTGACAGATTTGGATCTACAAGAAGGAAGAGGGGGCAAAGATTGCCAATTCTAGATGTGCCGTGCCGATAGTCTCCCACCCAACAAGATTAAATGGCGTCATGAATTCAAAGGGTACTTCTACATAGTCATTTTAAAGGCGTGCAGAATTATGCAATCACATTTTTTACACACACATATATATATTTCCACTCAAAAAGATTTCAGATTGTTTCTCAATTGATTTGTACAGATTATGGGAGACTTTAAAACTCAGCACGGACGATCCTTCTTTAACCCATTATTGTCTGTTGGAGGAGAGTCAAGCGTCCCCCCCCATAAGAGATGGCTCAGGTTTCGAGGGCGTCTTCTTCTGCGTTGGATCACTATGTGCTTTTTGATTTTGCAACTCGGAGACAGTGAAGGGAAAAAAAAAAAAAAAACCCCATACAAACAAACAAAAAAAAAAAAGACATTGCACAGTATGCAGTCGGCAGAACATTGCGTGAGCTAAAAGCAGAAGTGCTAGTCGGTGGTTTGGACAGAGGTGCAAAAACGAGACAGTCCAAATACATTGCAGACTGTCTGCCGTTCCCATCACGTGACTTTATCGAAAGCCACAGGAAGTCCTTGGAGCAGATGTAAGACTAAAAGATGTAAGAATGAACCTACCGCAAACACTTCTGTGGGCTTATTTCTCTCTGCAGCGACTCCATTGCTAAATCGCAAAAGTAAATACAGATTTGCTAGCCCCTTTCTACCGCGGGGCAGAATAATGCAATCGTTTCCCGCACTTGGCGATGGGAGCCATGCAAGGAATCCGATATGGAACTACTACTCCTACCAAGCCCGGGGATGCTGAGAGCAGCCCTTCTGCGGTGCGCTATACATAGCTTCACCCCTGGCGGTTATCCGGTGCCAAGGGATTGCATTCAGGAGCCCAGCACCGGCGACATGAAGGCTCTCGGGGGGTTTAACTGAAACCTCACATTACCAGAGTGCATATTTTCTCTATTACTGTCCTGCGTCTGGCTCCACAGCACCTACTCACCGTGACTGTCCGCTCTTCCTGTTTCATTTCTCATCTGTCCCATTCCTGTATCATGCTACAAAAACAAGAGTCACCGGCCGTGCAAGGGGAGGCCAAGGGGGCACTTTAAGGGTCCGTGACACTTTATATCAGAGACACACATAGGATGCGCTGCGACCCAGGATCGAACTCCACGAGGTCCTCCCGAGTCCGGAACATCCAAACACAGATCGGAAAAAGCTAATAAACGGCTGTACAGACCTATATGTGATATTAGTCTGTGGGATAGCGGTGCCAACCGGCAACAGAACATGTGCGGCAATAGGGCTACCCACTACTGGGTCTAGCAACTATAAAAAAAAAAGCTGCAATAAGAAAATCCTGCAGTTGTCGAAACAGCTTCAATAAAATTTAAAATCCTGCAGCTGCTGAAGCAGTGTGGATAAAATCCCCCAGCTAACAAGTGGTGTCGATAAAATCCCCCAGCTAACAAGTGGTGTCGATAAAATCCCCCAGCTAACAAGTGGTGTCGATAAAATCCCCCAGCTAACAAGTGGTGTCGATAAAATCCCCCAGCTAACAAGTGGTGTCGATAAAATCCCCCAGCTAACAAGTGGTGTCGATAAAATCCCCCAGCTAACAAGTGGTGTCGATAAAATCCCCCAGCTAACAAGTGGTGTCAATAAAATCCCCCAGCTAACAAGTGGTGTCGATAAAATCCCCCAGCTAACAAGTGGTGTCGATAAAATCCCCCAGCTAACAAGTGGTGTCAATAAAATCCCCCAGCTAACAAGTGGTGTCGATAAAATCCTCCAGCTAATAAGTGGTCAATAAAATCCCCCAGCTAACAAGCGGTGTCAAAATCCTGCAGCTGAGAAGCAGTGTCGATAAAATACTGCAGCTGAGAAGCGGTGTCGATAAAATCTTGCAGCTGAGAAGCAGAGTCGCTAAAATCCTGCAGCTGAGAAGCAATGTCAATAAAATCCTGCAGCTGCAGAAGCAGTGTCGATAAAATCCTGCAGCTACAGAAGCAGTGTCGATAAAATCCTGCAGCTGAGAAGCAGTGTCGATAAAATCCTGCAGCTACAGAAGCAGTGTCGATAAAATCCTGCAGCTGAGAAGCAGTGTCGATAAAATCCTGCAGCTGCAGAAGCAGTGTCGATAAAATCCTGCAGCTACAGAAGCAGTGTCGATAAAATCCTGCAGCTGCAGAAGCAGTGTCGATAAAATCCTGCAGCTGAGAAGCAGTGTCGATAAAATCCTGCAGCTGAGAAGCAGTGTCGATAAAATCCTGCAGCTGACAAAAACGCTCCAATAAAATCCTGCAGCTGCAGTGTCAAAATCCTCCAGCTGAAGAGTGGTGTCAATAAAATTCTCCAGCTGAGGAGTTGTGTCAATAAAATCCGCCAGCTGAGGGCAGAATCGGTGTCAATAAAACCTGCAGCTGCAGAATTTATTTTACACACTTATACAGCTCAATTAATTTCCACAGTGCTATACAGACGTGATCATCACTGTCCCTATTGGGGCTCACAATCTAAACTCCCTATCAGTATGTTTTTGGAGTGTGGGAGGAAACCGGAGAATCGGTGTTAATAAAATCCTGAAATTGCAAACTTACGTAAGTACCGGTAGAAGATAAAAGCGCCAGACTAATGGGTCATATTCGCCCTAATATATTGATATACAAATTCACGATGGTCACTAGTTATCTCCAACTTTTATACTAAAAAGGAGATAATTGGGCAGTAGGGTGACTCTGCGGTTACCCCTGCACGGTGGGCCTGCGGCTAGCGCTGCACGGTGGCTCTGCGGCTAGCGCTGCACGGTGGCTCTGCGGCTAGCGCTGCACGGTGGCTCTGCGGTTACCGCTGCACGGTGGCTCTGCGGCTAGCGCTGCACGGTGGCTCTGCGGCTAGCACTGCATGGTGGCTCTGCGGCTAGCGCTGCACGATGAGTTGGTATGTTCTCCCTGTGTTTGTGGGTTTCCTCCGGATTCTCTGGTTTTCTCCCACACTCCAAAAACATGCGGCTAGGGAATGTAGGCTGTGAGCCCCAATGGGCAGTAGGGTGACTCTGCGGTTACCCCTGCACGGTGGGCCTGCGGCTAGCGCTGCACGGTGGCTCTGCGATTAGCGCTGCACGGTGGCTCTGCGATTAGCGCTGCACGGTGGCTCTGCGGCTAGCGCTGCACGGTGGCTCTGCGACTAGCGCTGCACGGTGGCTCTGCGGCTAGCGCTGCACGGTGGCTCTGCGGCTAGCGCTGCACGGTGGCTCTGCGGCTAGCGCTGCACGGTGGCTCTGCGGCTAGCACTGCATGGTGGCTCTGCGGCTAGCGCTGCACGATGAGTTGGTATGTTCTCCCTGTGTTTGTGGGTTTCCTCCGGATTCTCTGGTTTTCTCCCACACTCCAAAAACATGCGGCTAGGGAATGTAGGCTGTGAGCCCCAATGGGGACAGTGAAGATCACAGGAATTAATGGCACTATATAAATAAAATGGTGATGGCGCACTGCTGGTGCTGCTCATCTCCAGGATACAATCCTAACAATCAGATCCTTGCTGCCGCCATCTGCGTCCTCAGAAATCACATTATTGTTTGATTTTTATAAAAATGGTGGAAAGAATAATCTTTTTGCTGATGACGGCTCCGAGCTGCTTCATTGTGTAAAGCTAATGATGGCGCAACCAGAGAGGAGCCGTAAAAACCGATTCTGGGAAAGAAAGGATTATGCAACTGGGCTAAATGGAGACAGACAGTAAGTCCCACAACAGAAAAAGACATGTCTAAGTGTAAAGCGTCTACAACTATAGGCTGCGGTATAGTAACATGGTGCTGACATCACAGCATTGCATCATCATGGAACCGAAACACCGGCCTGTCCTGACAGTGACCTACAGACATGGAGCAGTCACAGCAAGTTCCCCAAATCTGTGTGTAAATGATGCATTGCACCACAAGCCAGTATATCAGCCCATTACTCATACAGTATGGAGGACAGGGGGGTACAGCATCGGACACAAGAGCACCGGCGACCCCTGCCTAAAGTACAGCTCGCCCGGAGACATGGGAGCACCGCACTGGCATGGAGGGCTGCAAACCATCCCACAATTAGATGAACATGGCCTCCCACAAATCCTCAGAAAAAGCTCTGTGCAGATACCGAAAAAGGAGGGAATGCTAGGAGATTTCAGCTCTGCAGGTGCAAAATAGTGAATAAACTCTGCAATATAATGCAGGATGTAACTCAGGATCAGTACAGGATCAGTAAGGTAATGTATGTACACAATGACTGCACCAGCAGAATAGTGAGTGCAGCTCTGGAGTATAATACAGGAGGTAACTCAGGATCAGTAATGCAATGTATGTACACAGTGACTGCACCAGCAGAATAGTGAGTGCAGCTCTGGAGTATAATACAGGATGTAACTCAGGATCAGTACAGGATAAGTAATGTAATGTATGTACACCGTGACTGCACGAGCAGAATAGGGAGTGCAGCTCTGGAGTATAATACAGGATGTAACTCAGGATCAGTACAGGATAAGTAATGTATGTACACAGTGACTGCACCAGCAGAATAGCGAGTGCAGCTCTGGAGTATAATACAGGATGTAACTCGGGATCAGTATAGGATCAGTAATGTAATGTATGTACACAGTGACTGCACCAGCAGAATAGTGAGTGCAGCTCTGGAGTATAATACAGGAGGTAACTCAGGATCAGTAATGCAATGTATGTACACAGTGACTGCACCAGCAGAATAGTGAGTGCAGCTCTGGAGTATAATACAGGATGTAACTCAGGATCAGTACAGGATAAGTAATGTAATGTATGTACACCGTGACTGCACGAGCAGAATAGGTAGTGCAGCTCTGGAGTATAATACAGGATGTAACTCAGGATCAGTACAGGATAAGTAATGTATGTACACAGTGACTGCACCAGCAGAATAGCGAGTGCAGCTCCGGAGTATAATACAGGATGTAACTCGGGATCAGTATAGGATCAGTAATGTAATGTATGTACACAGTGACTGCACCAGCAGAATAGTGAGTGCAGCTCTGGAGTATAATACAGGAGGTAACTCAAGATCAGTAATGCAATGTATGTACACAGTGACTGCACCAGCAGAATAGTGAGTGCAGCTCTGGAGTATAATACAGGATGTAACTCAGGATCAGTACAGGATAAATAATGTATGTACACAGTGACTGCACCAGCAGAATAGTGAGTGCAGCTCTGGGGTATAATACAGGATGTAACTCAGGATCAGTACAGGATAAATAATGTAATGTATGTACACAGTGACTACACCAGCAGAATAGTGAGTGCAGCTCTGGGGTATAATACAGGAGGTAAATCAGGATCAGTACAGGATCAGTAATGTATGTACACAGTGACTGCACCAGCAGAATAGTGAGTGCAGCTCTGGAGTATAATACAGGATGTAACTCAGGATCAGTAATGTAATGTATGTACACAGTGACTGCACCAGCAGAATAGTGAGTGCAGCTCTGGAGTATAATACAGGATGTAACTCAGGATCAGTACAGGATAAATAATGTATGTACACAGTGACTGCACCAGCAGAATAGTGAGTGCAGCTCTGGGGTATAATACATGATGTAACTCAGGATCAGTACAGGATAAATAATGTAATGTATGTACACAGTGACTGCACCAGCAGAATAGTGAGTGTAGCTCTGGGGTATAATACAGGATGTAACTCAGGATCAGTAATGTATGTACACAGTGACTGCACCAGCAGAATAGTGAGTGCAGCTCTGGAGTATAATACAGGATGTAACTCAGGATCAGTACAGGATAAATAATGTAATGTATGTACACAGTGACTGCACCAGCAGAATAGTGAGTGCAGCTCTGGACTATAATACAGGATGTAACTCAGGATCAGTACAGGATAAATTATGTATGTACACAGTGACTGCACCAGCAGAATAGTGAGTGCAGCTCTGGAGTATAATACAGGATGTAACTCAGGATCAGTAATGTAATGTATGTACACAGTGACTGCACCAGCAGAATAGTGAGTGCAGCTCTGGAGTATAATACAGGATGTAACTCAGGATCAGTAATGTAATGTATGTACACAGTGACTGCACCAGCAGAATAGTGAGTGCAGCTCTGGAGTATAATACAGGATGTAACTCAGGATCAGTACAGGATAAATAATGTAATGTATGTACACAGTGACTGCACCAGCAGAATAGTGAGTGCAGCTCTGGAGTATAATACAGGATGTAACTCAGGATCAGTACAGGATAAATAATGTATGTACACAGTGACTGCACCAGCAGAATAGTGAGTGCAGCTCTGGGGTATAATACAGGATGTAACTCAGGATCAGTACAGGATAAATAATGTAATGTATGTACACAGTGACTGCACCAGCAGAATAGTGAGTGCAGCTCTGGGGTATAATACAGGAGGTAAATCAGGATCAGTACAGGATAAATAATGTAATGTATGTACACAGTGACTGCACCAGCAGAATAGTGAGTGCAGCTCTGGGGTATAATACAGGATGTAACTCAGGATCAGTACAGGATCAGTAATGTATGTACACAGTGACTGCACCAGCAGAATAGTGAGTGCAGCTCTGGAGTATAATACAGGATGTAACTCAGGATCAGTAATGTAATGTATGTACACAGTGACTGCACCAGCAGAATAGTGAGTGCAGCTCTGGAGTATAATACAGGATGTAACTCAGGATCAGTACAGGATAAATAATGTATGTACACAGTGACTGCACCAGCAGAATAGTGAGTGCAGCTCTGGGGTATAATACATGATGTAACTCAGGATCAGTACAGGATAAATAATGTAATGTATGTACACAGTGACTGCACCAGCAGAATAGTGAGTGCAGCTCTGGGGTATAATACAGGATGTAACTCAGGATCAGTAATGTATGTACACAGTGACTGCACCAGCAGAATAGTGAGTGCAGCTCTGGAGTATAATACAGGATGTAACTCAGGATCAGTAATGTAATGTATGTACACAGTGACTGCACCAGCAGAATAGTGAGTGCAGCTCTGGAGTATAATACAGGATGTAACTCAGGATCAGTACAGGATCAGTAATGTATGTACACAGTGACTGCACCAGCAGAATAGTGAGTGCAGCTCTGGAGTATAATACAGGAGGTAACTCAAGATCAGGATAAGTAATGTAATTTAGGTTTTTATCACTCAAATACAAAATAGTTAAATATTTTTGGAAAGGAATATAAAAATAATAAAAATGTAGGGAGAATTGTTGCAGACACTGTGGATACTCTGTAATGTGATAGTTCTTAGTTATATAATTATTGTACTTTTAAATATTACTTATTTTTAAAGAGAATGCTCGCCGCTTCCCAATGTCTGAGGAATTATTCATCTGCTGGTTGGGGCCAGTCGTGATACCAATATAATGAGACAGAGGATGCAGAGACACTATGGGAACGCGGCTTTATGTTATTAATGGACCGTCAGACCTGAAAAGTCGTTCCTTGGCTTTACTTGTACATTTATAACCCGGTCAGGCTTGTAAATAAAAAAAAGAAAAGGGAAAAAATGATAACAATTGCTTAAAAACAGAGACAGACTTTCTGTCACCAGACTTTAACTGTGCGATCAGAGCAGGCCGGGAAGCGGACCCTTATCTGTCTGCGTTCAGGACATGCTGACTAATACCCCCTATTCAGGCTACAGACCTCTGGCTCCACAATCTATATGCCCTGGAAAGGCTGCGTGATAACTTACAAGCTCCCATTCTGTCCTAATGCGAGGCCAGCATACACAGCACTTCTGCCTGTGATATGGATGATAGCTGGCAGGACGGCTACCAGCCATGCCGAGAGGGTTACAGGCACAAGTATGTTATTTTTCCAATGTGTTTTGTGCCCTGGATATTGTAAAAGGTTACATGAGATACTCTGCTACGGTTGATTTTTTTTCTTCGGCCCCCCACTGCGATGCCTGAGCCACCAAACTAGAGAGGGTCGAGCCATTTTCTTGGCTCAGATGGAAATTTTGACGATTCAGTGCAACATGCATTGCTATTCTTGTAGTCAAAGTAATAGGAACCCCCAATGAAACCTCAATGGGGTATGATGTACGACCGATCAGGCACAAGGCCACGGCGTATGAAAGCAAGCCGTGGCAAAATTGGAAAGACTATGTTGTTGAAGTGTAGGGAAAAAAAAAATAATCTTAAAATCATGGCTGTTGAAACCTCCACTGTTCCGGAGAATAGAAGGCCCAATGCTGACTATGATTAGAAAAATATAACCTCAAAATCATGGCTGCTGAAATCCTCGCTCTTCATGAGAAAAGAGGGCCCAAATGCTGACAATGAATAGAAAAATATAACCTCAAAATCATGGATGCTGAAACCCTTGCTTTTCCTGAGAATAGAGGGCCCAATACTGACTATGAATAGAAAAAAATAGCCTTAAAATCATGGCTGCTGAAACCACTGCTGTTCCTGAGAATAGAAGGCCCAATACTGACTATGAATACAAAAAAATAGCCTTAAAATCATGGCTACTGAAACCACTGCTGTTCCTGAGAACAATGCTGACTATGAATGGAAAAAAAATAACCTCAAAATCATGGCCGCTGTTCCTGAGAATAGAGGGCCTAATAATATGAATAAAAAATAGCTTTAAAATCATGGCTGCTGAAACCCCACTGTTCCTGAGAATAGAAGGCCCAATTCTGACTCTGTGAATAGACCAGTGTGAGCATGTGCGACCACCACTCCTATAGACAGTGACTGGAGCAGTGGACGCCCTTGCTCACTACAGGTCAAGTCACATGAGGACTCTCTTCTGATGTTATGTGGGTGTCCCAATGATGAGACACTTATAACCTGTTCTCAAGATGAGCAATATATATTTATATTATTTATGGAAAAACTCCTTTAACACAGAGGTGTCCTTACCTATAATACATCAGATGGTTTGTACCGCAGTTTGTGAATATGGTATAACTTCCTGATCTTAATAGATCCAATTACCGATCCATTCACTGCCGCATGGGATCGTTGGGGGGTCCCAGCAGTCGCACAGATAGGGAAGAAATACAAATTTGGGACAAACTCTTTAAAAGGGGCTGTCTCACTGAGCATATACTCATATCTCTTTTGCTAGCTCTCTTCTACATGGCTCCAGACTACCTGCATTGTCTGTTGGGGTCTGTGGTAGTCTGAAAACCACATTTCTGTCTCCTCAGAGGCTGAGGATTCTGCTGCGGCCTCCATATTTTAAACTTGATTTTCAGATGAGTGGCTGCGTACAATCACATGCCTTTAAGCCGTCACCGGCACTTTTGTTCCTGGATGAATATAACGTACATTTATACACTGCATATATACGGGAAAAGGGCACTGATAATTTGTAAAATGTGCGACTCCCAGGTGTCTTAATGGCCTGTACTCGGGTGGGTCACGACCGCACTTGACCTATGTCGTAGGATACATGTCGCTGCCATAAACCAATAGAAAAACAGGAAAGAACTTGTACGATAAGTGTACTGAAAAGTTTAGAAAAGTAAAAGAAAAAAAAAAAAGAAAAAAGCAGCAGCGATTTGCTGGGGATGTTTTACTGGTAATCATTACTCCACTTAGTCTCCAGGACCTTAATAACCTTTACGGTTGCAGATGTAACGAGAACTTGTTATGTCTTCATTAGGAGACAGACAATCTGTCTTGTGTAAGGCCCTGAGAGTTCACTCCACAGGCAAAGTGTACCGTACGGCTGAGCCCGCCTCGGCACTCAGGCCTGGCTGCTACCGTCCGAAAAAAGGAAGAGGGAAAATCAGGAGAAACAGAACAGTCAGAATTCAGAAGCTGGGATTTTCCTCTGATGCACGGCTCCAAATCGCTAGACGGCTACGAGGGGGGCAAGATGGGTTTGACTCAATACATCAGTACTTATCACTAATCCACAGTCGCTGATCTGTGGGGGTCCTACCGGGTCTGAGAATGGGACTATGGAGCAATGTAGACAAACAGACTGACGGCACTCGGAGTGCCATCAGTCTTTTTGTCTAGATTAGGCTAGTTTCACACTTGCGTTGGACGGCTTCCGTTGCTATCCGCAGCCTTGCGGAATTACAGTAACCGTTGCAGGAAACCGTTATATTCCTCATAGACTTCTATTAGCTACGGATAGAAATGGATGGTCTTGCGTTGCATCCGCTGCACGACGCCAAGTCGTTATTTTGACGCTGCGTCGGGCGGAAGGAACGCAGCATGTAACATTTTGTTGAGAGGCGGAAACCTTTATTTTTCACTGCGCATGCTTTTTTTTTTTTTTAAATTACAGAAACTTTATTTTGTTTCTTAGTGGCTGAACGTTCAGCTAAGCGCCCGGCCGCCGGCATGTGAGAGCTCTCAGCTGAGCGCCCGGCCGCCGGCATGTGAGAGCTCTCAGCTGAGCGCCCGGCCGCCGGCATGTGAGAGCTCTCAGCTGAGCGCCCGGCCGCCGGCATGTGAGAGCTCTCAGCTGAGCGCCCGGCCGCCGGCATGTGAGAGCTCTCAGCTGAGCGCCCGGCCGCCGGCATGTGAGAGCTCTCAGCTGAGCGCCCGGCCGACGGCTATTAGAGAGCGATCAGCTGAGCGCCTGGCCGACGGCTATTAGGCCCCTTTCACACGTCAGTGATTCTGGTACGTTTGTGTTTTTTTTTTTAAACGTACCAGAATCACTGACATACGCAGACCCATTATAATGAATGGGTCTGCTCACACATCAGTGATTTGTCACTGCACGTGTCTCCGTGCAGCGTACCCGCGTGTGCGTGATTGCTGCACGGAGACATGTCCATTTTTTTCTGGCATCACTGATGTTCCACGGACCACGCAGTGGTGTGGTCCGTGGAACACGTGCCAGAAAAAAACGTGCATAGAAAATAATAAACATTTTAACTCACCCGGCGTCCAGCGATGTCCTCTGCAGCCCGTTCTGCCGGCTCCTTCTGTGCCGGCTGATTACTGTCGCGCATATTCATTATGCGCGACACAGCCGACCCGGAAGCAGCTCCTGCAGGGGTCACCGCCGGCCGGATGCTGCGTCGCGGGAGGATTCAGCACCACGGACAGCGGGAGCGGGCGCAGGTGAGTGAATCTCTAAGTGCAATCACGGGCCACGGAGAACGGAGCCCGGATTGCACTTAGACAACCCACGTGTGCTGTGATTTATGGCACACGCAGGGACATGTGCGTGTTTTACACGCCAGTGAAAAACGTCTGTGTTTTTCACTGACGTGTGAAACGGGCCTTAGAGAGCGATCAGCTGAGCGCCCGGCCGCCGGCACGTGACAGCTCTCAGCTGAGCGCCCGGCCGCCGGGTGATCAGCTGATGGTTCACAATAGTCTGCTGCCGGTAAAACTGTAAAAAAAAAAACAAAAAAAAAAAAAAGCTTTCCGTTGTTTTGTACAATCCGTTGCATCCGTTGTGCCATTATATGCAACGCATCCGTCACACAACGCAATGCAACAGATGCCGTTTAACGCAAGTGTGAAAGTAGCCTTATGGAGTCATGCCCGCTGACCATGCACCCTTCCCCTTTAGCCACAGGTGATTTTATTCTCTATACCAGGTTCCTACTTACCCATACACATGGAGCTTTGTAACCCAGAGACAGGCTTCAGTTTAGTGTATGTTCCCAGTAACGAGATACGCCTAGACGCGGCTACTGGGCAGATATAAAAATAGCCATTTTGTAAGCTAAATATATTTCCTGTATCTATATTCTTGCATTCATGGCTTGCATGCTTTAGCATTTCAGAGTGTAACTTGTCTTTTTTTGTTACTATGGAGCAATGGTCAGGCATAAGCTCCACAAACTCCTTGGATTCTGGTGCATGAGAATGGGCCTTCCCATGCAAACAATGATTGTCCAGGAATTAGAATTTTTCATTCTAAAATAGAAAAGGGCAGAGGCAAATCCAGCGGTGTTCCTCAATGACCAGAAGATGTAAGTAAAATCATATAGTCTTTATTAGAAAAATATTAAAAATCCAGCCAGAGTAGCAAGGAACAAAACGGGAGATTCGTCAGAGACTAGTTTCGGCATACAAGCCTTCATCCTGTCTGAATATGAGACTTGCCATGCAAACAATGCTTTGCTCATTGGATTGTCCAGGGATTAGACACTTTTCATTCTATTCTGTTAATTGGTGAACAGTTGTTGTGGTGGGCTAAAGTTCCTTTATTTAAATGTAAAAATGTTGACTTCCTGCAGTCACCACAAGGGGGAACTTTACTGTAGACACACTGTTACAGAAAGCATGAAATTCAGGCTAAGCCCCTTTTTAAATCTTCTCTTCTGCTTAGCTATGTGAAGGGTAGCAATGGATGAAGTAGAAGTCTAAAACACATAATTGAAGCACTGACCACCAAGATTTGCCATAAGCGGAAAAGCAAGGTGATAGTAAAAGGTGAACAGTACATGGATGCCTCTGCAAACCAAGCTGATTGGAAGGAGCAGTATAATCAGTAAAAGAATAAAATAAGCATTAAAGCACACCAATCACCAGGATTTTGCCATATAACCTAAATCCAGTGCTATACTGGCACTATCAGGCTGATTCTATACATACCTTTAGTTGTCAGCTCGGATGTATAGGTTTAAAACACAAGCAAGTAAAGTTTGTAAAATCAGCAGCTTGTTGCGTGACAGCAGCTGATAGCTGGGGTGGGTATTCATAGTTATCCCCTCCCCCTATTATTTATGCTAGTCCTTTTATAGAATTGATTTACTTTGTGAAAAAAAGGACCTGTGCTGATGTCATACCCATGTGACCAGAAGGGGCGGGCCCTCAGACAAAAGAAAAATGTTGCTTCCTGGTATCAGCTATGTTGGCTGAAGCCCTGCCCCTTCTGGTCACATGGGTATGACATCAGCACAGGTCCTTTTTTTCACAAAGTAAATCGATTCTATAAAAGAACTAGTATAAATACTAGGGGGAGGGGATAACTATGAATACCCACCCCAGCTATCAGCTGCTGTCACGCAACAAGCTGCTGATTTTACAAACTTTACTTGCTTGTGTTTTAAACCTATACATCCGAGCTGACCACTACAGGTATGTATAGAATCAGAATGATAGTGCCAGTATAGCACTGGCTTTAGGTTATATGGGAAAATCTTTGTGATTGGTGCGCTTTAAGGGTTTTGTTTCAGCTGGAGGAATCTTTTCCATATGTCCTCTCCGGGTGCATGGATGGTGGAGCGAGAAGTCCCCCTCTTTATGGTTTTCATTCGGTGCCTGTAATATCACATATCTAGTGGTCACTGCCGAGACTATGAGAAGCCAACAAGACCTTCTCCTGATCACCCGTGATCTTGGGGTCATAAGACATTAAAATGTATTTACAATGAAACTGACATTGTGAAATCGTGATGAATCCCGCACAAGAGATCCCCTGATAACCAGTCCTGTATGATATGACTCGGGAGCTGGGAATCTTGTCACTTGGCCAAAACCTCCTTAAAAATGTGAAAACAACAACACAAAAATCAATCTTGCTATTTTGCCGTTCCTTAAACTTCAAGTCTTCACATTATTTCTCAGGTTTTCCATGTCATAACTTCAAACAGTCAATGGAGCGTGCCAGCGGGCAGACGAGAAGTATGTGAAAGTCGCAATGTTTGGATGAACTTTCCGAAAAAATAGCAAGAAAATAAAAATCTACAGATTCTCCGAGCCAAGCACAACTAAAACTTAATAAGCAGTGATCTCTATTCTCCTCCGTCTATAATTTTATATCACCCTACTCACCAAGAGTCAAAGACGACGTTTCCCGAGAGCAATTTTATTTTTCCGCCATGGATCGGATTTAAGAGGAGATTGGCTCAGCGACAGCAGGGAGGATTACACCGCGATTCCTGAATGGGATGGCAAGAAGATCAAAAATTCCCAACCTCCATGATTAAAACTTTATAGGACGTACAGTACAGACCAAAAGTTTGGACACACCTTCTCATTCAAAGAGTTTTCTTTATTTTCATGACTCTAAAAATTGTAGATTCACATTGAAGGCATCAAAACTATGAATTAAAACATGTGGAATGAAATACTTAAAGTGTGAAACAGCTGAAAATATGTCTTATATTCTAGGTTCTTCAAAGTCGCCACCTTTTGCTTTGATTACTGCTTTGCACACTCTTGGCATTCTCTTGATGGTCTTGATCTCTTGATGATCTTGAGGTAGTCACCGGAAATGGTTTTCCAACAGTCTTGAAGGAGTTCCCAGAGATGCTTAGCACTTGTTGGCCCTTTTGCCTTCACTCTGCGGTCCAGCTCACCCCAAACCATCTCGATTGGGTTCAGGTCTGGTGACTGTGGAGGCCAGGTCATCTGGCGTAGCACCCCATCACTCTCCTTCTTAGTCAAATAGCCCTTACACAGCCTGGAGGTGTGTTTGGGGTCATTGTCCTGTTGAAAAATAAATGATGGTCCAACTAAACGCAAACCGGATGGAATAGCACGCCGCTGCAACATGCTGTGGTAGCCATGCTGGTTCTGTATGCCTTCAATTTTGAATAAATCCCCAACAGTGTCACCAGCAAAGCCCCCCCCCCACACCATCACACCTCCCCCTCCATGCTTCACTGTGGAACCAGGCATGTAGAGTCCATCCGTTCACCTTTTCTACAAAGACACGGTGGTTGGATCCAAAGATCTCAAATTTGGACTCATCAGACCAAAGCACAGATTTACACTGGTCTAATGTCCATTCCTTGTGTTCTTTAGTCCAAACAAGTCTCTTCTGCTTGTTGTCTGTCCTTAGCAGTGGTTTCCTAGCAGCTATTTTACCATGAAGGCCTGCTGCACAAAGTCTCCTATTAACAGTTGTTCTAGAGATGAGAAGGTGTGTCCAAACTTTTGGTCTGTACTGTACCTCCAATACAGTCTTCCCATTACCGTACATTAATCTAGAGGCTGTGTCTTGAAGATTGGTGTTGTGCACACCAGTATTACTGAAGATCTCGCCAGGGGACAATGCGCCACATAATGAATTAGTCACATCTGGTAGGCGGCGTATGTGCTTCCACCAGAAATGTACTCCAGTCATGGACTGGAGTAAGTTTCTGGATTAAATTACATCACTATCCTGGTGATACTTCTCAATAATTTGATGGGCGGTGTAGCTGGATACGATCGTATTTTTTACGCAACTTCTGTTTGGCGCAAAAATATTTGTACTTTAAGCAACTATTTTAGTGCACACACCCTAATGAATCGGGACCCTAGTCTTTTTAGTGAGTGGACATGATCCTCAAATTGCAAACATTAAAAAGAGTTAAGGACTACGCCCATTTGACTAAATAGACTAGATTTGGATACAAAGTAGATGGAGCCTTATCACAAATAATGTCAGTGCTTCAGCAGGAGAATGGCGGCATTTACAGGTATTTATAGGTAACACTTCCATATTAAAGGGAACCTGTCAGCAGTTTTATGCCCTATAAGCTGCGGCCACCACCAGTGTGCTCTTATATACAGCATTCTAACATGCTGTATATAAGAGCGCAGGCCACTGAGAGTACATAAAAAAACACTTAATAATACTTACATAAACCGGTCGCTGCGGTGCTGGTTGGCCCCGTGCGCAGCGCTGTTCTCCGGGACCGGCACCTCCTCTCTCAGCCATCTTGCTCCTCCGTCTTCTGAAGCCGGTGTGTATGACGTGTCCACATCATACACGCTCGCCGGCACTCAGGTCCTGCGCAGGCGCACTGTGATCTGCCCTGCTCAGAATGCTGTATATAAGAGCCCACTGGTGGTGGCCGCAGCTTATAGGGCCCAAATCTGGTGACAGGTTCCCTTTAAGTACCGTATGTACCATATTTCCCTGAAAATAAGCGCTACCCTGAAACTCCGCTCTAGCAGGAATTTTTGGCTTTTTTGGAGTATGCTTAAAGTAGAAGTCCTACTCCAAAAATAAGCCCTAGTTGCAGTTCAATAATGAAGTGTCCATGCAGCTAAAAAAGTTAAAGAATACAGCAGGACACTTAATTAAGGAAAGAAGATGGCGCCAAGAGAACACGGCGCAAAAATAGAAAAGTCGACGAAAAAAATGAAAAGACAGTGAACAAAAAAAAAAACAAAAAAAATAACACGGTGGAAAAAAAAAAGGAGACTGCGGCGCAAAAAGAAAGACGGTGCAAAAAAAAAAAAAGGCGACGGCACCAAAAGAAAGGCGACGGCGCCAAGAGAGAGATGAAAGCGCCAAGAGACGACGGCGCCAAAAGAGAAAGACGACGGCGCCAAAAGAGAGAGACGACGGCGCCAAAAGAGAGAAGACGGCGCCCACAGAGAGAAGACGGCGCCCACAGAGAGAAGACGGCACCCACAGAGAGAAGACGGCGCCCACAGAGAGAAGACGGCGCCCACAGAGAGAAGACGGCGCCCACAGAGAGAAGACGGCGCCCACAGAGAGAAGACGGCGCCCACAGAGAGAAGACGGCACCCATAGAGAGTCTGGCCTCCTTATTGGGGGGAGGCAAAGGATAATTTTTCTTGATAAAAGGTGCAGATTTCAGAAGTGGGGTCCATTGAGACCTCGCCATATCTTATCTCTTCCTGCTCAAATTCGGAATGTTGGTGGAGAATCTCTAACGTATTCTTTTGTAGATCGCTGAACAGCGGGGTCCAAAAACACAAAAACAATGTCATTCTCCAAAAAGCAACAAGCAGTATTTTTTTTTTTTTTCTAATCTTGAGGGGGTGGGGGTCCTGTGGTTGGAGTCAGCAATCCTACTAGGGTTAAAAAGTGAGGGCCTGCCGCTCCTGCAAGTCGGAATGATTCTGATTTCGTCAGTGAGGTTTGGCAATGTGAGCAACCCTGTAACCAATTTCATTTCCTGATAAATGAACAGTCCACAGGGGAAAGTCAGCCAGAGGGTTTCCGAACTGCCGAGTGCTCAGACATTGCTGAGAGACTCCTTGAAGGAGCCAGACTGTCTATTGCTTATCAGTGCCGAGCCAAATAGCACCATGCAAACAGCAGAGCTGCCAGCTCCATTCTGCAGCTCGCGGAGCCTCGGCGTGATAGCACTTAATGAACATGTGAGATCTCTTTTGGCCTCAGCTCTTCAGCAAAAATTAAAATAAAAATTAGCCCCCCGTCTCCCTTTAATATCGTTTTCTTAGGAAAAAAATAATAATAATAAAAAAAACCCAGGAAATATTACAATGTCAACATAAAAACTACGGAAAAATGAAGGGCTCCAAACAACAAAACTCAACTCGTGGCTGGGAAATGCCAAGTGCACACGTCCGGTGGAACTGGGAATCACCTCGAAGCATTTCCTAAAGATCACCAGGGGAGAGTACGTCAAACTATCCTCGTTATAGAAAGCAACAAAACCCAAACGCCGACATAATTCAGGCCTTCCTGTATTACTGCTCCTTTATAAAAGAACATGCGGCGGTGCTGGTGCGATATTGCATCATGCCCTTACCGCAGCTACACACTAATAAAAATGGCGCACAATCACTACAGGTGTATATGGCATACAATTGGCAGCCTAGGAATAAAAAAAGAAGCCAATGTCATCACTGACAATACAGCCTATAAATACATATAATGACATCACTGAGAATACAGCCTATAAATACAAAGATAATGACATTGACATCACTGAGAATACAGCCTATAAATGCAAAGATAATGACATTGACATCACTGAGAATACAGCCTATAAATGCAAAGATAATGACATTGACATCACTGAGAATACAGCCTATAAACACAGATGACGACATACCTGAGAATACAGCCTATACACACAATGACATCACTGAGAATACAGCCTATAAACACACACAATGACATCACTGAGAATACAGCCTATAAACACACACAATGACATCACCGAGAAGACAGCCTATAAAAACACAATGACATCACTGAGAATACAGCCTATAAACACAGATGACATCACTGAGAATACAGCCTATACCCACACGCAATGACATCACTGAGAATACAACTATAAACACACAATGACATCACCAAGAATACAGCCTATAAATACACAGATAATGATATCACTGAGAATACAGCTTATAAAAACACAGATAATTACATCACTGAGAATACAGCCAATACTCACACGCAATGACATCACTGAGAATACAACCTATAAACACACACAATGACATCACCGAGAATACAGCCTACAAACAGATAATGACATCACTGAGCAGAGCAGTCACTGGTGGGGGCGGGGCAGCCTCTCTGTGAGTGACAGGAGTCTGAGCATGCATGCCACATCACACTTCTCTCAGCCTCATTTACAGCATGGTGCTTTCATATGACAAGCGCTGCGATGTGCTGATCATTAAATAGTATGTCACAGGGTGATCGGCACATCAGAGCACTTGTCACATGAAAGCACGCACTGTAAAGCCAGCTGAAAGGAGAGTGAAGGGTAATCTGGGCATGCGTGCTCAGACTGCTGTCACTCACAGAGAGGCCGCCCTGCCCCCACCAGTAACTGCCCTGCTCAGTTTGTCCGATTCCGGTGTCCAGACTGCAAGGATCAAAGCCAGAACATCAACAGAAGAATATAGGAGCCGCAGAGAGATCAGCTTACAGGAGAAAGGTAGGTAGCAGAGATATATTGGGAAAGTGTTAGTTAGGAATAGTTAGGACAAATGAAAGGGGATCACATTAGTAATGGAAAACTCCTTTAAGCATTGCCGGAGTCAGTGTTTCCCACTTAAATGGAAGCAGATAACTAACATAAGATAGGCAAGGGTGTTACACTAGAATGTAGGGCATAAAGGCTAAAAGACTAAGGCCTTATTCAGACGCCTGTTTCTCACAGATATAAGATGTACCCGTTATAGTCTATGGCAGCATTCAATTGTCCATTTTCCTATCCATGTCAAGGCATGGATAACATCACCTATAGAAGTCTATAGGGTCGTAAGCATCACGGACAGCACGTGGAAGCCATCTTTGTGCTGTCCGTTGTTTAGATTGCGATGTGCAAGAGGAGCTTGGAAAGTCTGATAGTAAAAATGGATACACTGATCCCAAAAAAAAAAAAAAAAAAATATCACTGATGTCTAAATGAAGCCCAATACAGAACTCGCGGCAGTTAAGGGGGGCCAAAATGACTGACAGGTTGCCTTAAAACACATAGATCTGTCAATCCCAAGCTTTCATTGCACTGCTATAGGCGCTGCACCTGGGATATTGTTGCGATGTCCAAATCCATAAGCCTCGTGTGTCATGAGCAGGACGCGGCGTCAATAGCCCCAATATTTGCAGAGTGTCATGGCCTCCCCCGTCTGCACGGCTCCTCTTAACACTGCATAGTCATAAGCAGCTGGGTAACCACAAATTAGACAACCGATTATCAGGAACCACAGCTGCTCCTACATAGAAGGATAGACATATACCGGGGTCATCACAGGCACAGTATCTGCTGACTGATAGATCCCGTCTGAGTGATCCACTCCCCCATATCACGACAGACGCCGTATAGATCGGGTTACATGACTGGAGTAACCACTGATAGATGGATCCTTCTTGGCTTTTGGACGGAGTGCCACCATACACTAGCAAAAAATACTGAGCGTCAGAGGACAATGATGACACTTATTGCTTGTATGGGAGCGAATATGTTCATTATGTAAAAAAAAAGTAAAATAAAGTCTTTTAAAAAATATGTCTTGGAATTGCCCTGATTCTCGTCGGTGTCTTGCCATGCACTCTGTCAGTGAGCAATTCATGTTGATCAGCATTCTGCCAGCACACTAGGAGCTATAGCTTCCTTTCCCTCATGTCCTAGCAAGCATTGTGCCCAACATTGTCCAATAGCTTACCCTCCTCCAATTGAAACTCCATCTCTCTTATGCCTGTATACAGTTGGCAGGTAAAAGATCAAGAACAAAAACCATCCCCACTTTCTGAAGAGAGACAGTGACCCGCAGCACCTTCCTGTAGAGCGACGGAGAGTTGTCCCCTACCCCACTTCCTGTAGAGGGGACAAACTCGCCCCCCCCACTTCCTGTTTAGATAGAGACCTGCCCCCACTTCCTGTAAAGGGATTGAGACCACCCCCACTTAGTAAATAGAAATGGAGGTCCACCCCCAAATTTCCTGTTGAGATGAAGATCCGCCCCCACTTCTTATATAGAGCCAGCAACCTGCCCACACTTACTGCATAGAGATGGAGACCCGCCCCCCACTACCTGTAAAGAGAGGAAGACCCATCCACCCACTTCCTGTAGAGAAACTGAAACCTACCATCCGCGTCCTCCCACATTTTTTATAGACAAGAGATCCGCCCCCATTACCTATATAGTAAGGAACACCCATCCCCACTTCCTGTATAGAGGACCACCCGCCCACACTTCCTGTATAGAGGACCACCCGCCCACACTTCCTGTATAAAGGATCACCCGCCCCCCACTTCCTGTATAAAGGAACACCCGCCCCCCACTTCCTGTATAAAGGATCACCCGCCCCCCACTTCCTGTATAAAGGAACACCCGCCCCCCACTTCCTGTATAAAGGAACACCCGCCCCCACTTCCTGTATAAAGGAACACCTTCCCCCACTTCCTCTATAAAGGAACCCCCACCCCCACTTCCTGTATGGAGGAACCCCCGCCCCCACTTCCTGTATGGAGGAACCCCCGCCCCCACTTCCTGTATAGAGGAACCCCCGCCCCCACTTCCTGTATGGAGGAACCCCCGCCCCCACTTCCTGTATGGAGGAACCCCCGCCCCCACTTCCTGTATGGAGGAACCCCCGCCCCCACTTCCTGTATAGAGGAACACCCGCCCCCACTTCCTGTATAGAGGACCACCCGCCCCTGAAACACACCATTCCATTCCAGAGACTGAAACACACCATTCCATTTTCTGTAGAGATACGGAGACCCGCCCCCCCAACTTCCTATAACCTGTCTCACTGTCTCTACTGCTACAGATGTATTAAATCTAACATCAGACAGTGAACTGCAATTTAAATAGAACAGAGACCCCTAGTGGCCGGCACAGGAGGCAAAAATAAAAAAAAAATAAAAATGTATATATATATATATATATATATATATATCTATATATATATCTATATATATATATATATCTATATATATATATATATATATATCTATATCTATATATATATATAGATATAGATATATATATATATATATAAATAAAAGAAAAAAACACAACAAGGTAATATTTAAGCTATCCTCTTTTGCGTAGTCCCTGGCACCAGAAATGGAGTGAATTACGCAGTATAATTTTGGACATTAATCATCTCTCCTAACAGTCACCGCCATTAGATCAATCTGAGCACTCCCTAAAAATTGTATGAAAATTTCACACTGTGGCCAAAAGTAATCATGTACCTGTGAGCGTCTGCGTGAGGTTATTGGCTGCCGAATGTGGAAAAAAAACAAAAAAAATAATCTCAGAAACCTCCTTACGATGGTGAGGGATAAAGCCCCCGATTTCTTCTTAGTTGTTTTAGTATTTCAACCTTATTCTCTAGAATTCATTTTTTTAAGTTTTTTTTTATAATTTATAATTTTCTCAACAACTTTGCTTATCTAAATGTTTTAGATTGATTCATAAAATGCGACATTTACCAAATTTATTTTTTTTTTTGGGGGGGGGGGGCGGCGCATCTCACTTAGTTTTCGATCTGAGTAATGTTTCTGGAGAAGTTTTAATTGAGTATATTGGTAACTTTTTTTTTTTTTTTTTGGAGGATTTGTGACTTTTGGTGCTAAAAATAAATAAATTGTAGAAACTGGATAAACACAAAAATATAGAAGTTTTTTGATTTTACAAATTAATGCATCAATTTTGAAGAATTGGCAGCAAAAACATTCGTGACCATGGGTCTTGAGGGCAGTGGTGTTAAAGAAGTAAAGGACTGGAGTGGTGAGTATAGTTTTTATTTTTTATTTTATTCCCATTACAAATCTTAGAAAACCCTCTTAAGGGATATTTTCATCCGCCAGGACGCACACTACTCACTAAAAGTTTGGGATATTTGGTTTTTGGGTGAAATTTATGTAAAATGTAAATAATTCACTCTACAGTGATATTATATCATGACAGTCGGGCATTTATGTAGAAGCAGCATTGGTGATTTCCTCATCGCAAACAATTTATTGAAACAAAAGCCAACACCAGTGGTGGCTACACCTCCCCCATCCCCCAAAATGTCAGTGTCTCAATAACTTGTCAGCTGTAATTGATACTCAAGGCCACATGACAACGGTGCCTCCTGCTGGTCACAAGAAGAGTGGGATGCCATGACTCCGTAGACAATAACTCTACTTGAAGGGTGGCCCTCAGGTCATGAGGTTCTGGGGTACAGAGTTATGGCCTCTACACGGTGACTCAGCGGATCCCATAGGTTTTCTATGGGATTCAGGTCTGGAGAAAATGCAGCCGCTCCATTTGAGGTCCCCCAGTCTCCAGCAATGATGTGACCTCAATGAGCTGGAGCATTGTCATCCATGAAGATGAAATTAGGCTGGTGTTGTTCATGCAGAGGCACAATGACTGGATTAATTATGTTATTCCAGTAGTAGGAGCTGTCACTGCAGTACTACAGTGTAGGGCTGTTCTGTACTGACTAGACACACCGGGCCAGACTATAACACCACCATCACCAAAGGCTCGTCTGGTGACAACAGTGGCTGATACATAGCGCTCTCCTTGACGTCTCAAACATCGATGTCGTACATCATTTCTGCTCAGCGTGAATAGACTCATCAGTGAACAGCACTGAGGCTACTAGTTCCTCGTCCAACGTAGATGACACCTGTGCCTGGTGGTGCAGTCAGGTATGTAGAAGATGCTTGTGCCTGGTGGTACGGTCAGGTACGTAGAAGACACCTGCGTCTGGTGGTACGGTCAGGTATGTAGAAGACACCTGTGTCTGGTGGTTTGGTGAGTTACGTAGAGGATGCCTGTCCCTCGTGGTGCGGTCAGGTACCTTCCTGGTTGTCTAGCATGTAGACCACGCTGATGTAAATGATTTCGAACAGTCTGTCGTGATACTTGAGGGACTCTCACCTCCCTTAAATGTGCCTGGAGTTGAGTGGCATTCATCATCCCATTCTGAAGGGCATTGGTCACAATGAAGCAGTCATCAATATGGGATTTGGCCTAAGAACGTCCACTGCTATGCCTTTCTGTGACTCTTCCAGTCTCTCTGTATCTCTATACAACCTGCTGATGACACTCTGTGATGCACTAAGCTCAGCTCAATAGCCACTTCTGTCTAAGAACATCCTGCTTCACAATGGCTGATTGTTAGCTGTCGTCTTGGTCTCATGATATCAAAATGTGACCAGCATGATGAGGACTGATTAATACCAATTCTAATTGAACCCCAAAATTTAATTAGATTATCACACAACTGCTGTGAATTTTGCCATTTAGCTCCTTCTTAGAGAACAGAAAGTCGTGAAACACTGAACAGTTGGACATGAGCAGTCAGAAATTTAGAGAAGATCACATTAAGGTCACCTGATGAGTTAGAGGGCGTTTTGGGATAATCCAGAGATTTCACCCCAAAGCCAAAAATCCCTAACTTTTGTTGAGTAGTGTAGATGTCACAAGTACGCTGTGCATGCACAGAGTCCAGACAATGTCCCGTCAATCAGTGAAGGTGGCGGGGCTGGTCCTGAGCCTCCTGGTCACAGTCACACAATGTGTACATTGTTCATTCCTCAAACCTGCCCCAATGCGCTCGAGATAAGCAGGTTTACGATATTTCAGGAGATTGACACTTGCGCTTTTATAGAAGATTATTGCTCCCGGAGGCAACTGTGCTGCCAGAAGTGCAGGGGTTAAACGTATTGTCTGTGTGTGGGAACATACCATATTACATGACGTGTAGACAGGAGGAGAGGAGGAAGGCTTAGCCAATGCTACATCGAGGCATTGGAGTAAGGTGAGGGGGTATAGTTACCCCACGTACAGACACAGCCATTTATTGACAACTTCTAATAATGTTTTATTTCCTCAAATGTGTAAAACAAAATAAAAAACAAAACTACACTTCTGTGTACGCAGCTCCTGTGCAGGCTGATGTGTAGCCAGGGCTGTACACTGCACACACCCTGTAAGTGCTTCTGGACTATTGTGCTACTTCCATCTGCCACCTCTTCTATTGTCTATGGGTTATTAAGGAGGAGGATCTATCAGAGGAGTATTCCTATGTTACAGGGTCAAAATATGACACAAAAAGTAATAAAAATGCCTTAAAACACTCTCGTTCTCATTATTCTAGCATTTGGCAAATACAAATAATTTTGGTTTCTAATTGGCCTGAAACGGGAAAAGATTATTCTGATTCAATGTCAGATAGCGAGAAAAACATGCAGATGTGTCTGTATAGAGAGCAGAGGGAAAACCTGCAGATGTGTCTGTATAAAGAGCGGAGGGAAAAACCTGCAGATGTGTCTGTATAGAGAGCGGAGGGAAAAACCGGCAGATGTGTGTGTAGAGAGCGGAGGGAAAAACCGGCAGATGTGTCTGTATAGAGAGCGAAGGGAAAAACCTGCAGATGTGTCTATATAGAGAGCGGAGAGAAAAAATGGCAGATGTGTCTGTATAGAGAGCGGAGGCAAAAACCGGCAGATGTGTCTGTGTAGAGAGCGGAGGGAAAAACCGGCAGATGTGTCTGTGTAGAGAGCGGAGGGAAAAAACGGCAGATGTGTCTGTATAGAGAGCGGAGGGAAAAACCGGCAGATGTGTCTGTGTAGAGAGCGGAGGGAAAAACCGGCAGATGTGTCTGTATAGAGAGCGGAGGGAAAAACCTGCAGATGTGTCTATATAGAGAGCGGAGAGAAAAAATGGCAGATGTGTCTGTATAGAGAGCGGAGGCAAAAACCGGCAGATGTGTCTGTGTAGAGAGCGGAGGGAAAAACCGGCAGATGTGTCTGTATAGAGAGCGGAGGGAAAAACCGGCAGATGTGTCTGTGTAGAGAGCGGAGGGAAAAACCGGCAGATGTGTCTGTATAGAGAGCGGAGGGAAAAACCTGCAGATGTGTCTGTATAGAGAGCGGAGGGAAAAACCTGCAGATGTGTCTGTATAGAGAGCGGAGGGAAAAACCTGCAGATGTGTCTGTATAGAGAGCGGAGGGAAAAACCTGCAGATGTGTATATAGAGAGCGGAGGGAAAAACCTGCAGATGTGTCTGTATAGAGAGCGGAGGGAAAAACCAGCAGATGTGTCTGTATAGAGAGCGGAGGGAAAAACCTGCAGATGTATGTGTCTATATAGAGAGCGGAGGGAAAAACCGACAGATGTGTCTGTATAGAGAGCGAAGGGAAAAACCTGCAGATGTGTTTATATAGAGAGCGGAGGGAAAACGGCAGATGTGTCTGTATAGAGAGCGTTGGGGAAAAACCGGCAGATGTGTCTATATAGAGAGCGGAGGGAAAAACCTGCAGATGTGTCTGTATAGAGAGCGGAGGGAAAACCCGGCAGATGTGTCTGTATAGAGAGCGGAGGGAAAAACCTGCAGATGTGTCTATATAGAGAGCGGAGAGAAAAAAACGGAAGATGTGTCTGTATAGAGAGCAGAGGGAAAAACCTGCAGATGTGTCTGTGTAGAGAGCGGAGGGAAAAACCGGCAGATGTGTCTGTATAGAGAGCAGAGGGAAAAACGGCAGATGTGTCTGTATAGAGAGCGGAGGGAAAAACCTGCAGATGTGTCTGTATAGAGAGCGGAGGGAAAAACCTGCAGATGTGTCTGTATAGAGAGCGGAGGGAAAAACCTGCAGATGTGTCTATATAGAGAGCGGAGGGAAAAACCTGCAGATGTGTCTGTATAGAGAGCGGAGGGAAAAACCGGCAGATGTGTCTGTATAGAGAGCGGAGGGAAAAACCGAAAAACCTGCAGATGTGTTTATATAGAGAGCGGAGGGGAAAACGGCAGATGTGTCTGTATAGAGAGCAGAGGGAAAAACCTGCAGATGTGTCTTTATAGAGAGCGGAGGGAAAAACCTGCAGATGTGTCTGTATAGAGAGCGGAGGGAAAAACCTGCAGATGTGTCTGTATAGAGAGCGGAGGGAAAAACCTGCAGATGTGTCTGTATAGAGAGCATAGAGAGCGGAGGGGAAAAACCGGCAGATGTGTCTATATAGAGAGCGGAGGGAAAAACCGGCAGATGTGTCTGTATAGAGAGCAGAGAAAAACCTGCAGATGTGTCTATATAGAGAGCGGAAGGAAAAACCTGCAGATGTGTCTTTATAGAGAGCGGATGGAAAAATCTGCAGATGTGTCTGTATAGAGAGCGGAGGGAAAAACCGGCAGATGTGTCTGTATAGAGAGCGGAGGGAAAAACCTGCAGATGTGTTTATATAGAGAGCGGAGGGAAAAACGGCAGATGTGTCTGTATAGAGAGCGGAGGGAAAAACCTGCAGATGTGTCTTCATAGAGAGCGGAGGGAAAAACCTGCAGATGTGTCTGTATAGAGAGCGGAGGGAAAAACCTGCAGAAGTGTCTTTATAGAGAGCGGAGGGAAACACCTGCAGATGTGTATTTATAGAGAGCAGAGGGAAAAACCTGCAGATGTGTATTTATAGAGACTGGAGCAAAAAACCTGCAGATATGTCTTTATAGAGTGCAGAGGGAAAAACCTGCAGATGTGTCTATATAGAGAGCGAAGGGAAAAACCTGCAGATGTGTCTGTATAGAGAGCGAAGGGAAAAACCTGCAGATGTGTCTGTATAGAGAGCGGAGGGAAAAACCTGCAGATGTGTCTGTATAGAGAGCGGAGGGAAAAACCTGCAGATGTGTCTGTATAGAGAGCGGAGGGAAAAACCGGCAGATGTGTCTGTATAGAGAGCGGAGGGGAAAAACCGGCAGATGTGTCTGTATAGAGAGCGGAGGGAAAAACCTGCAGATGTGTCTGTATAGAGAGCGGAGGGAAAAACCGGCAGATGTGTCTGTATAGAGAGCTAAGGGAATAACCTGCAGATGTGTCTTTATAGCAAGCGGAGGGAAACTTTGGGTTTCAGCTGTATGTGCTCAGTATATATATATGTGTGTGTGTACGTAATACAGTGTTTGTGACACATGCTGTATGCAGCCCCCACATTTATAAATCCTGGCAATGCAGATGAGAGTTAAAAGGTGCAAACATGTCGGCAATCGCACAAAGAAGGAGCAAAATTCTGCTCGTTCATTAAGTGATTGGATTGTTTATGCCGGAGCAGAAATCCTTGCTCTCGGCAGCGCATCGCCCGGTGCAGACCGCAGAAGTGCTGCCGATAACATGGTACTAAAGGGTTAAAAATGCTGGAAGAGACAAGCGCAAATAGGGTCTTCTCCTAAAACACTGTCAGCAAAGATGCTGTAAGGGTAGACTCACCTGGCGTGGGTGTGAGAGTAAATACGGCTGCAGCAGAACCAATGTGGAGATGCAGTTCAAATTTGGAGAGAAAAGGGTTAATAGACCGCGCTGCCGCAGAAGAGAGGATCCGTGTAGAAGGAATGATTTTAATTGCCTACGCGTTTCAAAGCCTTATGGCTTCTTCCTCAGGTATGTGATTTGTCCTGAAGAAGCAGCCATAAAGCTTTGAAACGCATAGCCAAAATCATTCCTTCTACATGGATCCTCTTTTCTACGGCAGCGCGGTCTATTAACCCTCTTCTCCCAAATTTGAACTGAATGATACTATAGGGGACAGATTGATTTGTGCCCATCATTCATCAGGCTATGTTAGGCTGGTTTCACACATCAGTTTTCGCCGTTAGGCACGATCCAGCGAAAAAACTGATGCGACGGATCAGGAGAAAAAACGGATCCGTTGCATCAGTCTTTTCCATGCGTTCCTTTCATTTTTTGACGGATCCGTTGTGATACTGAGCATGCTCAGTTCAAAAAACCAGATCAGTCGTTGGATTCTGTCATATGCCGGATGACGACGGATCCGGCGCCCATAGGCTTCCATTATACAACATGCCGGACCCGGCGTGGTCTGGTTTTTTGCCGGAGACAAAAACGTTGCATGCTGCGTTCTTTCCGGCAGCTGGACGAAGACATTTCGCCGGATCCGGCGGACACCGCATGCAACGCAAAGCCATCCGGCACAATCCGACGCTAATACAAGTCAGGCTGCTTTCACACACCCGGTTTTTGCCGCCAGGCACAATCCGGCAAAATGTTGATAAAACAGATCCGGTGCTGGATCAATTTTATTCCCCATTGACTTGTATTAGATCCGGATCGCTTTGCGTTGCATGCGTCTGCCGGATCCGGCGAAATTTCTTCGTCCGGCTGCCGGAAAGGACTCAGCATGCAACGGGCCACGTCGGATCCGGCACCGTCCGGAATGTTGTATAATGGAAGCCTATGGGTGCTGATCCGTCGTCATCCGGCATATGACGGAATCCAACGACGGATCTGTTTTTTTGAACTTAGCATGCTCAGTATCACAACAAATCCGTCAAAAAACGGAAGCAACGCATGGAAAAAAAATGATGCGAAGGATCCGTTTTTTCACCAGATCCATCGCATCAGTTTTTTTGCCGGATCGTGGCTGATGGGAAAAACGGATGTGTGAAACCAGCCTCAATGGGGAATAAAACGGATCCAGCACCGGATCCCTTTTATCCGCATTTCGCCGGATTGTGCCTGATGGCAAAAACCGGATGTGTGAAAGCAGCCTAAGGAGGGGAAACAAGCGCCGAACGACTTGAATATTGTCTATTGCGCTCATTTAGCGGCCTGAAGTTAGCGCATGTAACGGTCACCCATGTGTTTGTGTGTGATGGTGCAATATGTGAGCATTTGCGGCTCCCACTATAAATGTTTGCCCAGGGCCCCACTAAAATCAGGCCTCCATTCACCGTGGCAGTGTCACGGGAATCCTGTGTATATGACAAATGTTTAACATGGGAAAATCCCATTAATGTGAATAATTCAAGCTCTAGAAATTGTCATGGTTGAGGTCCGCTCCGGTCCACATTTGTATTTTCCCCCCTTCCAGACATTCAATTTCATAAGGAAATCAATAAACCCAACAGATTGTTTTTGGATTGTGGGAGGAAGCTGGGGAACCCAATGCAACCCCCCCCAAGAACCTATAAATTCAGCTTGGTCACATTCGTAGCCGAGGATCCCACCACGTTGCAGCAGTGCTAACCACCGAGCCACTATCCTACAAATCATTACTTTTTACATTTTTTCAGAGTACGACCTTGATACCAAAATTGTGAGGTATGAATGTTAGGGGTCCACAACCTTATTAGGGTGCCGACCTCCTACCAGGAACCTCCAGACTCCGGTGAGATCCTCACACCCAGCGCCATTAATTGCTACATCCAGGAATCTGAACTCTGCATTACCTTGTAAATAGACACTAGACTGAAACAAAGAACGCATCTCCACCCAGCAGATGAAATAGTCTGTGTGGGCGCCAGAGGCTTTGAAAGTTTGTAAGAGCATTGTTATAAAGACTTGTAGACTATTATACCACATTACAGGAAGCGCACAATCAGCCATGGCCCGTTCATTACAAAGATTTCTTAGCAGTTGAGCGCATGGGTGTTGGAAATGGACCTTACTCATCCTTACGTCTTGGTAGTGTCCTACGTGAGGGCCGTGTCCTCACATACAAGACTACGCAAAGTAAAGCCACAAGCTGGTCAACGGCTGTAAAACCATAAAACACACACCTCTGCCGTGTAACCGACCGCATCATCCTCCCACTTGTGGAGAACGTATGCTCCGAAGAGCCGTCCGCGGACTATCCGTATCTGATGACCAGTCTGAAGCCAGTACCCAACGGCTTCTTCCCACCCTGCTCCCCTTATGCCTGTGTATAGGGAAAGACCTGAAAGTCCACGGGGGACCAGCCAGACTAGTAACCCAAGACACATGGCTGCAAAAACGCAACCAGTGTCGAATTTATGCTGCCCGGTGTATCCAGGGGCTGGACTGTGTTGCACCAAAGCTATGATGTACGTCAACTGATGCCAAATCTTGAGAAGGTGGCCATACACAAGATGTACCCACCAATTTCCGTTGCACTAGCCGATCACCTAACAAGGATTTGGGCTTCCCAACTCTTCTTTGAGGGCAGATGTTGAGAGATGAAGATCAGGAAAGCATTTCAACTGCTCAACTATTTAGAACTAGTGTTGATTGGACCCGAACCTGAAAAATCCGGATCCGCGCGATTTGAGCGGCAGATCCGAGTCCGACCCGGACCCTTCTTTTTTTTTTTTCTCGCTCTCTCTCTTACTCTCTCCTCATAGATATATATTGGCTGGATTCCGGATCGGATCTCGGACTTCTGAGTCAACCCGACAATGATCCGCTGGACTCGGATTATAACCGATCCGCTCAACTCTATTTAGGACACAAGTCGTCTTCAGCGGAGACTGCTCACGGTCTACTCCCCCTTTGCCTACTGAGAAAATGATCCGAGCTGGTGTTTGAGAACTCCGGAGAGATAGTTGATGGACGAAAGTTATATACTGTGTACGGCCAGATTAAAGCATTCATTTTATACAGTCTGTGACTACATATTCATTTTCGGGGACTGCCTTTGAGGATTTGTTCACATCTCATTTAGTTTTCTACTACTGTAATCATTTGTTGCAGCCCCCAAAAGCCTGATCTATATGGGGGGTGGTGTTCGTGGAGTTGACACTAATGACTATGCAACTGGTCGCACCGTCTAAGGACAATTCCTGCTGCTTCCTATATATTATACTACTACCCTCCAATCGGTGACCAACATGAAATACTATAGCATCTACACCTAATCCATGCTTACAAAGTATGCACGCCTCCTGAGACCCGAAGACTTTCTGAGGCACTGACCTTAGTATAGCCTGTAACAGGGATGACTGGTCAGCATTATTGATGAGCGGGCACTACCATGCCCAGGTGCTCAGTACTCGTAACTAGTGATGAGCGGGCACTACCATGCCCAGGTGCTCAGTACTCGTAACTAGTGATGAGCGGGCACTACCATGCCCAGGTGCTCAGTACTCGTAACTAGTGATGAGCGGGCACTACCATGCTCGGGTGCTCTGTACTCGTAACTAGTGATGAGCGGGCACTAACATGCTCGGGTGCTCTGTACTCGTAACTAGTGATGAGCGGGCACTACCATGCTCGGGTGCTCGGTACTCGTAACTAGTGATGAGCAGGCACTACTATATGCTCGGGTGCTCGGTACTCGTAACTAGTGATAAGCGGGAACTACCATGCTCGGGTGCTCGGTACTCGTACCTAGTGATAAGCGGGCACTACCATGCTCTGTACTCGTACCTAGTGATAAGCGGGCACTACCATGCTCGGGTGCTCAGTACTCGTAACTAGTGATGAACGGGCACTACCATGCTCGGGTGTTCAGTACTCGTAACTAGTGATGAGCGGGCACTACCATGCTCAGGTGCTCAGTACTTGTAACTAGTGATGAGCGGGCACTACCATGCTCGGGTGCTCAGTACTCGTAACTAGTGATGAGCGGGCACTACCATGCTCAGGTGCTCAGTACTCGTAACTAGTGATGAGCGGGCACTACCATGCTCGGGTGCTCAGTACTCGTAACTAGTGATGAGCGGGCACTACCATGCTCAGGTGCTCAGTACTTGTAACTAGTGATGAGCGGGCACTACCATGCTCGGGTGCTCAGTACTCGTAACTAGTGATGAGCGGGCACTACCATGCTCAGGTGCTCAGTACTCGTAGCTAGTGATGAGCGGGCACTACCATGCTCAGGTGCTCAGTACTCGTAACTAGTGATGTATGTATCCCACATCAAATAACCTGCGAGGACCGCAGCTGTTTCACCCGACTTTCCCATACACAGGAGCACGCCTTCTCTAGGAGTGAGCCATTGCCATATTCCACTGTTGGTGGATTTTCCCTCAGAGAACAAAAGGATTGTGACTCTGAAGCTTGGGGACAGTTGGGGGCCCCCCATAGATGAGACTGTCAATTCATCAATATCGGCCATGTTTCTGTGTAGGATAGCCTTTAGCAGTAAGACAAAAAAAAAAAAAAAGCCCCATAAAGAAAAAAAAAAAGCACCAAACGCTTCAGGTTTCTGCAGCAGATTTTTACATACTGCAACCTTTGCTAGAAATAAGCAAAGTTCAGCATCTGCTGTTGGTTTATGGTGGAAAACCGCGGCCACTTTTGAACCTACCCTATTGGGAGGGTATAAGATCAGGGTCAGTATGGCAGTGCCAATTCTAAGCGCGGTTGCAGAATACAGGCGCTATTTATGCCAGTGGCAGTCTGTATTCTTTGCAGACATCGAGCAAAAGGCGCTGATTTATCGCTTTCACACCCACCAAAAAGAGTGGATTGAGCGGCTATGAGCGGCACCAGGGAAATGCCTGCAGCGCGGCGTCATCTCTTGGCGGCCGCTCGTCTCCATGTACACACAGAGTCACAACGCTTGTGAAAGCAAGACCGTGTCCCAAATCCGGAAATGATTTCCAGAGAAATGATGCTGACACACAATTTTCCTCCAGATCTGGAATGTGGATTTTTTTTTCTTTTTTAACGATGTGCCGATTCCATCTGAAGGCCTTATTACTTTCTGCTGCTGGCGGATTCTAGACACAACCTGATATTACACGGGAAAAGGGGTTTGCAAGAGCAGAAACCCAAGACATGGCCGCTGCATACTTTCCAGTGTGGACGCTGTCGCTGCGGTGTTTATCCACCATTCTGTATTTTTATCCGAGGTGTCAGAAACACATTCAAAAATGTTCTTTAAGCTCGTGCCAAGAAAACATGTCAGAAATGAAGCAAGCGCGTTCCTCCTGGAGTCGCCCAGCAAATCACTCTTTATTGTGACATCACTGATGGGGCGCACAAAAAATTCCCCGTCAATCCAGCTGTCCTCGGCACTAAAAAAACCAGGGGAACCTCAAAATATCGGCCATGATGGCCACAGAGTCTGTCCTAGGTTCCTAGAGGAAACCGGGTACAGACAATTGGTGGTTGGGATTCATCAGGGCATAACTAGGCATGTCAGATGTATGGAAAAGCGGAGTGAGAAATGATTATGAAGTGGTCGTAATTCATTACTATCAGTGGATATAAGAAATATGCTTCTTTCTTCACTTAGGAGCCTCTTCTCCTCCACAAGGAAAAACAGCCAGCTCACTGAGGGATCAGATTACAGCTGCTTATTAAAAAGTCTATGAAGAGGGGAGGAGCAGAGTGAGATCAGCGGAAACAGTTGCTTTTTTAGTAAGTGTTTATCTCACCTCGGAGATATATTCACAGCTACATTGCTCAATTCTGATGTATAATGTCCTCCATGTTGCTGTGGCTTCTGAACATGTTCTACATTTAGACACGGGGAGCAGGAATCCCTCATGTCTGTGTGTGCTGTGTATGGGAGACATCATAGCAGCCAGTCTTCACCCTCCAGCTCAGAGACAGAAGAGCAGGAATCCCTCATGTCTGTATGTGCTGTGTATGGGAGACATCATAGCAGCCAGTCTCCAGCCACCAGCTCAGAGACAGAAGAGCAGGAATCCCTCATGTCTGTGTGTGCTGTGTATAGGAGACATCATAGCAGCTTGTGTCCACCTACCAGCTCAGAGACAGAAGAGCAGGAATCCCTCATCTCTATGTGTGCTGTGTATGGGAGACATCATAGCAGCCAGTCTCCACCCACCAGCTCAGAGACAGGAGAACAGGAATTTCTCATGTATGTGTGTCCTGTGTATTGGAGACCTCATAGCAGAGAATACACATCCAGTAGCGCACAGACAACTACAGGGGGGAAAACTGATGGAAAATGCAGCCTACAAGTGGATGAAATGGTCAGAAATAATGTTATTCCTCATGCACACAAATGACAGCGGATTCTGAACGGTTGTTGGAAATGACAGGCAACCCTTAAAGGGGTATACACATCTCCAAGATCCTATCCCAATATGTAGTAGGTGTAATAATAATATTAGTAAATACCTCCAAGTAAAAATGTAGCACAGTTCACCTGATTAGCTATGTCTCTTACCTCAAGTGCAGGACATTGCAGCTTAGTTGCTCGTGTCCGAAGCCATGGATACCTGTCACTATATGAGTGGACGTAACCATGGATACCTAAGCTGCAATGCCCTGCACATGAAGTAAGATACATGGCTATATTAGGAGACATTTCTA